>NW_024582628.1:155650-210149 GCF_018398535.1 Haplochromis burtoni
ACACACACACACACACACACACACACACACACACACACACACACACACACAGCTACCATGTGTGTAAACCCACGTGTTTGCCCTAACACCTACTGTCAGCTAATTCACATGAACACACTCTGACATCATTGTTAATGATCTTGTACTTGCTACTAGTAACCAGTAGAGGCTGAAAACGATTATAGAGAACATTAGTTACTGATGCCTTAAAATCTTAATGAAACTGGAGACTTCTTCATGTTAAATACACACACCAAATCATAATTTACTGCACAAATGATACCCATTATTCTTAAAGGTGAAGCAGACTTCCTAAAAGTGCCCTTTTGACTACATTTAGATGTCTGCAGCCAAAGCTTTTGTATGAATTAAGCAAAGAAGACATTATTTATTCAACTTTATAATTATAGCTGAGTCTTTGGACATAACCAGGCTGGCTGGTTCCTCCTTTTTTCATTGTCTTTATGCTAAGTTAAGCTAAGCGAACTAACTTGAAGGTAGTGAACATAAACTGTAGATAAAAGATGGACACAGCTTATTGGTCAGAATTCAATAATACACCTGCAATGCAAAGTGTACCATATTTGATACATGACTTTTTGAGACTTCTACATCATCAGTGTGATTTCATTTTTGAACACACACCCCAACCTGAAACAATTAAATTCACAATATATATTTAAGCAATAAATAGTATAACAAAGCTGTATGTAACAAATATGACACAAACTAAAACTCATATATCCAAATTCATATACAGGTGTATTTGTAATTTTGTTAGATTTTATTTTTTGGCAATTATTTGATGGTTCATACTTTAAAGGCTTAAGTGCCTTGAACTTGCATTCTCTTCAGCAGCCAGCAGGCGGTGACTCCTCTGACTCTTATAAAGCATCCAACTCTGTAGAGGTGTACTGGGGGGTCTGAGGTCCCCATTAGTCTCAGAGGAGGATTTGGTTTAGGATGAGCCTGGAGGCATTACATCACGTTTCAAAACATCAAGGTAGCAACACCTAAATTGCTAAGCTTGAAGCTTTAGCGTTGGTTATCTTCAATGTACAGCATGGTATTCATACCGGCACAAAGCTAGTGGTGTCAGCTAACTCTGAAAGTAGATTTTCCCATTGAAATGCTCTGTTAACCTTAACGATTTAGCATATGGATCACCATCAATAAACAATAATAAAGCTCATATTTCCAGAATCCAGCAGCTCTCATAAACCTGCTTTTCTCTCGTCGATTGACATCCTGTTCAGTTCACATATTTTTATTACCCCTTGGCAGCAAGAAAAACGTCACATCGAGGACACGGTGTAACTTTAAAAATGCCATTTCATTTGCAGTTTCCTTTTTCCAGTCTCAGAGTGTCATAATCGCTCCACAAGACTTTGCTTTTCCTAAGGCTTTGCCAGACTTGCCTGTGAAAAGGAGGCTTCTCTTTGCTCAGATTCCGAGGACAGAACCAGCATGCCTCTGTAGGTGGAAGTCACTTCATTTAGCTCTGACGTGGGCAGCAACTCACAATGATGGTTTGGTGAATCCTCTGCAGCATCTTAGAGAAGGAGGAGGTGGTGCAGGTTTAGCCTGTCATACTTTAGAGGATCCCACTGTTTATAAGGGGAGATAACAGAAACTGTGACATTACAGCCCCAAAACGGCCGTTTTCTCTTTGGTGGGGACTGATCACAGAGCCTGTGGGTGTGTCTTCAGCCAAGTGACCCCGTTTGACAAACGCTCAAGCGATGCCTTTCACAGTCCTTCAGATCTTTTGGATAGCTTGTGGTGTTGGCACCCCATGAGACTTGCAGTGTAGAATCTGGGACTGACTTCAATGGGGGCCAGCGATCAGTTGTGAGCCCCACAAATCCCATTTCCAAGGCCCTGAGCTTAGCTTGGGTTGTGCTTTGAATGCTTGCGGTTTGCTTGCGCACCTCCAGTCCCTCGATGAGAAGCGCTTCAGAAACACTAAAAGGTCACATGCTCACAGGATATTCTGGGTCAAGTGTAGCCTCCCAGCATGTGCAATTACCAAATCATGGACAATTTAGCTGTATAACTGGTGTAGAGATCTTTTTATTGTTGTTGTTTTAGGCTGAATGTCTTTTTTTTTCGTTCTGTCAACTCAAACTGAAACCTGCTTTCTTCGCTGGACTCGGAGACGTGGAAAACAACACGGCATAGGGTTGAAATGCTCATTTGACAGGAGAGAAGGGCTGTAATTCTCAACGTCAACATCAAAGGCAACAAGCCTGTATCTTCCAAATTTAAGACCATCAGTGGAGTTCAAAGCATTTTCCCTCTTGGTTTCTTGGCCCTGACCCACAATCACCCGCAGGCACTCCACTGGATGAATCACAATTAGGTTAAAGGGGTTGAAAATTAGGTTATTGCAGAATGTCTCCTTTTTACTTGACAAATCTAAAACTGTGACATACAAAAGCATGCATGTGCTGCAGTTTCCCGTCTGTGTTAGACTTTATTCTGTGGTCACGTGATAGAAAGGCCCAAAATGTACTGCCTACTGTTAGAGTTGGCAGAGTTGTAGCTGGTTGTTTTTTGTTGTTTTCTTTTTTCCCCTGCTACATACCTGAGCACTGGGCAATGACCTGGCTGCTGCCTTATGCAAAGACCTTGTTGGCCTCTACTAGGCAACTGGGTTAAAGCAGCCTATTCACAAGGAGGAAATGTGCAGCACTTGTATTTCCAAAGCCCTCCCGAAGCAAGATTAGAGGTCTGGGAGTAAGCTTTGACCATGAAATTCAATATTGCTTCGTAATGCCGCTCATTCCCAAAATGCTTGGAGGTGACAGGAGCAAACTTTTACATGCTTGCGCTGTAAACCGAGTTAGAAGCTGAGGATTAGCGTGATATGTGTTTATGCTCGGTTTGGGATTGGGGATCAGGCCATTGAAAGAAAGGATCCTGCCCCACTGTGGATGTTTGCTATCCATAGAGGAGCTTAGTGAAACAAGCAAAGCATAGTGGGTTTAGAGCGATGCATGGCATTGAGCTTTGTGACCTCATCCTCCTATTAATGAGTTATGTAGCATTCAGGTAAATAGCTACTCCCTTTAGCAGCATCTGCTCTCTCCCCCCACCGTTGAATTATGTAAGCTTGGATCAGATTTTTATACTTTTCCTCAAGTGAGTTAAAATTCGAGGAGATGTCAAAGAGTCTGGATTCCATACAAGCTTGGGATGTTCGTCCCCTGAGCCAGGCGTATCGAATGTCCAGCCCGCCCTTCCCTTCTAATGACCACACAGCCACCCAGAGGTTAACTGTTCCAAAACAAGAGGCCAATACAGGGGCGACGCACAATGGTACAACACTCATACATGAAAACACAATGAAGAATAAACCAAAAAACTGTCATTTATTCAGCTTCAGTATGTTTATTAAAGGTTAGCGAACTTGAAAGAATAGTAACAAGTACTGTTTGATCTATACTGACCTCTAACTGTCAGTGTTACCAAGATTTACGCAACACTTGCAGTCTAACAGGTAAAAAGGTGAACGGCAGCTGGTGATTTGAGTGAGTAACAGCAAGTCTGTGAGTGGCAAAGATAAAAAGCAAGAAGAGGAAAATGCAAAGCAGGTGCAAAGGTAGTCAGATGCACAGATAGCACCCAGTGTTGGGTTGTGACTGCCTTTCCCAGAGCTTTCTCAGCATACTCCCTAATTTAGATACAAGGTTTCATTGTAGAGCACGATGCTGTGTTTTAGATACTTTGGCCAAAGTGTGCAAAAGGGTACCAATTTTAACTCTGGCAACTAGCATTTTTGAGGTCTGCTAGCGTGACGGCAACATTTAAACGAGTAGTTGGTTCAAGGTTCCTGTCGCTCGATCCCGCAGGAGCCTCTAATGAAGGGAAATCAACTTTCTAATTTGGTGAATAAGAAGTTGAATTCACAGGCAGTTAAATGGATTTTCGTTTTCATGCACTGCACTTTGCTTTGTCTGGCATTACCAGCTGTGTGTTGGTATTCACTTAGCTTAAATATTAGCTAGAAGCTTGATGACTGACATTACAGTTGGGTACTTTTTAAGAAGTCTGCTACGTTTGAGCACATTTAAGCCAAATTTAAAGACTGTTAGGTTCTTATATTTGATTTGGCAGAAATCGACCATCATGCTATCAGAGTGATAGGAAAGAAAAATCCCTGTGCTTCATAAGCTTCCCTCCATTTGGCATGTGAGCGAGCGCTGCATGCTCTCTGCGCCAGTGTTTTTCACCTGACATAAAGCTCTGCATTGGGGATTCGGTTTCAGTGTTTATTTTTGAGCGTGGTAGTGTGTCGTCCTGAGAATTCCTCTTCCTCCTACTCGCCTCCTCAAGCTTGGACAACTTTCTGCATACCAAAATCGGCGTCACGCGCCCCGTGCCTTGCTTTCCTCCTCTCCCTCACACATCCACAGACACACTCAAACGACTAGCCTTATTCTTGCCATGCTTGCAGTTTGCCACATTGTACGTAGGCTGGCTAAATGTTTAACTAAATTAAACGCTCACCTTAAGACTTAGCATTTGCATCCATGCTTGTGTAATCGCCTGCTTCAGGCAAGAGTGGAGGGGGATTTTTTTTTCTTTTCTTTTTTTCAGGTTATTTCCTGTTTACCTCTCTTATGACAAAAAGACTCCCACTGTTGAAAATGTGTGTCAGGTCTTCAGCAGAAGATGAATCTCTGTGCGTCACAAGGAAAGTGTTCTGAGGGGAGGTAGTGGCGGAAGAGGGTGGGGGGTTATAGCCTGTTTTGAATAACAATAGGTTGGTGAACTACTTGAGGTCAACTTTCTTTCCTTTCTGGGCCTAGCCCACTGCTTTTGTTGCGCAAAGAGATTAATTTCTTCTCATGAGGGTGCTTCCAGATCAAAATTTTCTTCATACATATTTTAGTCACACTTGCAGTTGCAGTGACAACCACAGGGAAAGACTCCTCCTCCTCACTCGTCACTGACAGTTCCAATAGCAAGAACACTGCATAAGCCCGGGTTAGGTTTCGCTAACCTAAACTTAACATGCTGTAATAGTTAATATTACATCATATATCAATAGTTAATATATTTATCTCACAAGATGGAGTGAACCTTCAGCCAGGTAATACATGACTGACATTAAAATACATTTTTGTAACAAAACTATTACACGTGTTATTTTACTTGGTTTAGTTCAAAAGTTGTTAAAGCCAAACTTTTTTTTTTTTCCAATCATTATCACTCTTAGCTAGGTTACCTAGCTTCCACTCATTAACCGTAGAAACGATGGCTGTAATTTTGTAAATTATGTTCTTTATTTGAATCTAACTTCAGGTTTTATTGAACCTGGTGATGATCCCCATAAACTAATAAGAAAAGTGTTTTACTAAAATATTAGCTTTGATAAACTAAATGTTTTTATACAAATTAATTATATTTTGCAATCAGATGATCGCCTCCTGCTGGCCATTAAAAAGAATACACATTTAAGGCTGGAAGTGCTGTTGACTTCCTTTTTTAGACCTGGAAGCCAGGCTAGGTTAGCTAGCGTAGTTTGCTAACTTTGAGTCAATCAAAAACACTAAAAGAAGTTTAGAAAGTACCTACTTAGTATACCTGTAGTTTCCAGATGAACCAGGGTAATGTGAGAAATGGGTTTAAATATGTGAGCTGGCAACTCTGCGGTCATTTGCAAATATAACTGCTGAATGCAGAGGAGGTCAATCGAGGAAATCCTGTCTTTGGTGCGTCACACTTATTATCACAGGCCAATTAGTGGCTTTCGTCTAAAGAAAAACGAAGGGGTCCTATCTGGATGTACTTCAGCTAAATCAGCTGACCTGTGACTCTTCAAACACAAACATTTGTTAGTCCTGAGGGTTGGTTTTGAGGCCGGGGCAGAGAAGGAAACTGTGTTTTCGGGTGGCATTTGAAAATAATGGCGGCAGTGTACTGAAATGAGGCAAAAGTATCCAGTTATATCTGCACATTCCTGTGTAATTGTGCTCCTGTGCTGTTGTAATTGCAGCTGCAGACGTCTGTCAGACAGCATTTAGATACATTTAGCAGAGGTTGATCATATAGCAGCGCTCCTGAGTTCATATAGAGCGAGCTGACAGGTTAATGGATCAAATGCTGTGCACCAAGTTATTGGAAAAGTTCAGAAAGTAGAGGGCAGGCAGGGGCTCTGAACAGTGTGTTAATCTGGAAGGAGTGACCCATGTTTTTTTTTTTGTTTTTTTTAATTTATTTACGATTTAATGTGATTTAATCTTTTATTTGGTGACATTAACAGTGACAGTTAACAAAATGCCACCACATGCGCTGTGCATTTTTGCTGCAAAGTGACACTGAAAGTGAGGCTTTCTACTAAAGAAGACTGAAATGAATGAAAAGTAACACAAAATCTGTTTGAGGCTCCTGGATGGCTGCATTGCTCAATTTACTGCTTCAAAATAGGATTTGGTGTGTTGCATAAATAAAGTCTCGGTTCAAATAGGGGACCGTATAACTAAAATAAATCTGTGGTCACCACTTTTGGGTGGCCATGCTGTAATAGCTTCCTATTTGACTTGTAGTTTTATGCCCAATTTCCTTTTTGCCTTTTAGCAGGACAGCTAGACAAACAGAAATCCAACAGAAGATGCCACATGCCTCATTTCTTTCTCCCCCTTTCTGGGGAATGTGAAACCCCAAAGAATCTGGGCAGGAAATTCCACAGGGAGAAGATAACAAACACAGTCAGTGTTAGTTGTGTCTGTGGCTGTTGGGCTTTGGGCAGCAGGTGAACTTCAGAGCGGGACTGAAAGCTCATGCAGGGCCCGCAGCTCGAGGTAGGCGCTGAAGCAGCAGCTCAAATGATCACTCGTTTTGTACACTCCCAGTTCCTGGCCTTTCATAATAAGCCCCCTTACGCCAACACAAGTGAAAGCAAACAAATCAAACTTGCTGCTAAGCATTTTCACCTCGCCAACATTTACATGAGGGTCCTGCACTCTGATAAGATCGCTGTCAAGCTGTACTCCCAAAGATGGGACCCTGTTTTTGTTTAAAGTCACACTTTTTCCTAATTATGTGAAGATCTAGTATTCAGATGGTCAAAAGTTAATAACGGTGAACATGACTTTTTTTTTTTTTTTCCAATCCCGCCCTAGAGTAGTTATTTGCAGACATCCATGTCTTTCTAGTTCAGACTCTTTTCCTTCCATTTCTGTATCAAACTCATTGTTCCCTTTAGTGATTTTTCTCTATTGGCTTTCTCAGCAAATGGAAGTAATGCAGAAAATTGGATAAATGGTTAACTGTGGTGCCACCTGGTCCTGAAACGGCATTTAACAGAAGCAATGTGTTTATTTGCTTGGAAAGTTGTACGCTAACAGGAATGCACCTGTGTCCTCTCTTCACAGTGATTCGAGCTAAAGTGGTGGGCAAGAAGCTCCTGAGAGATGGACCGTTTGGAACCATGCGCTACACCGTCAAGCAAATGAAGGTGAGAACAAACATCTGCTTAATCCGATGCTGTTTGCCTGAGTTAAATACAAAGCTACAGAAAGCAAAATCCTTTTATGGCAAGTTTCAGTTTAATTCCTGTGTTTGTGCAATAACATGACCAAGAAGAGATTTCCAGGACACGTAGCAAACGACCAAAAGGAACGAAACATCTAATCTTGCTTTTGTTTACATTTCAAAAACAGGATCAAATAACATGTTATACAAATAACAGAGTAGTTTAACAATATCGAAGTTTTGTTTTTTCCCCGCTATAGTATAGCTAACTATACTACAGCGCCATATTTAACTCAGTCATATTAGCAACTGACTGGACATTTACAGAAATGGCTGGTTGTTTCCAGTTCTTCTGCTAAACTAAGCCAATCACAAACTATCTAAATATTCTAAAATGGTCTCTATATAAGATTTCTATACATTTTTCTTTAGCTCTCATGAACAGAGAAAAAGAATTTTGCTATTATTAGCTAATGATATGTACTAGCTAGTGATGACAAGTTAATCCTGAGCTCCATGAAACCATGACATCTGCTGACATGGGACGTTACCTGTATAGCCTGAAAATATCCACACATACGTGTATGTATGAGGCTTGCCTATCTAGTTTTCTTTTGTCACACTACAGGAAAGAAATATGCTGATTATTATTAGTAAAGATTGGCTTTCCCCCCCAGTGTTGTCACATATTTAAGGCTTTTGTTGTTGTTTTTTAATCTGAAGCAAATAAATTGTAAAATTTCTGCATCTTTTCAACTGAAGACCAATCTTTGCTCTCATTTTTAAGTATAACTGACTACATATCGTGGCTTGTTACATTTTACTTACAATGCTGTCTCTCCGCCCCCTCAGCTGCCGTGTAATAGCTGAAAAGCATTTCAGGATACTTGCCCTGAAAGCTCATTCTTTACTTCCTCTATATTCTTACATAACGCTGCATATTTCTGACAGATGCTGACATCGGCCTGCTGCTCAGATAGAAGCCAGGCTGGAGGATTAGCAGGCTTTCGGGCATTAGAGCTCAACCAAACTCCTCACTCTGAGTGTAAATATTTCAGTAGAGTCATGCGATGCATCAGTAAAATCCCAGGTTGTAACAAAAACATCAAGTGGCCTGTTGATGGCGAAGCATAGCAGGTGCCACGCTGGGATTATCCTCAGCAATTAGACGTGGCCTTTGAGCCTCTTGGTTTATTTATTTGTATTTCAGTCTGCTGGTTTGTACTGAAAACAGTGCTTTGCTCTAATAACTTGCACAATTCCTTTCAAATTTCAACAGATCCTATGAGACTTGTGCCTTTGGCTTTCCCAAAGTGCCACAGTTTCTGGCTTAAGTAACAGTTTGTTCTGCTTTTCTCAGAACGCCGCATCTAAACAGGGATTTCCTGTTGTTCCCAGACAAATAGATTACACTGCCAGGGGAAGAAAAATCCAGAAAGTTCTCAGAGCAAACATTCACTTCGGGCTCTACATGACTGAGCTGAATGGAAGGACTGGATTTTAGCAGTGACCTTGCCAAAACGCCATCAAAGTGAAAGCATATTACACAACGTAGCTATGTTATCTATGATTAGGTTGAGGGCAGAGCCAAATACTCCTTCTCCCCTGAGGCGCTCCTTAAGAAATGTCATCTGATAAAGCCAGTGTGCTGTTTCCATTCGTCATTATTTATATGTGGAGGTTGAGGAAGAGATGGAGTGCCATGGTGCAGAAACATTACACTTTCCTATTTTTAAAGAGCATGGGGGTGTAATTCTATGTTTGATTCTCATGTCTTACAGATGTACAAAGGATTTGAAAAAGTCCAGCATGTGCAGCACATTTACACAGACGCCTCGGAGAGTTTGTGCGGTGTGAAGTTTGACATCAACAAATACCAGTACCTGATCACAGGTGAGCCGTGGTTTTGAGCGTTGCTCTGATCGACTGATTTTTACTCAGACTGTTGAAATAATCAACGTTAAGTGTGAGAAACCCTCTCAAAGTGAGGCTATGCAACGTTTACAGAAATCTGTGCTAAGGGAGAAAATGTCACCGTAATCAAATTATATGAAGGAAACTCTAAGCTAAGCTATCCAGCTTTGCTCGATGGCTGTCTGCTCCTCAGTCATTTTTAGTGCCGAGTTTAATGTAAGTGGAACAAGCAATGATTACGTTTTGGTTAAAATTAGTTTTCGGTTAAAAAGCATTCTGGAGTGGCTGCTCCACTCTGTGTGTAGGGGGAGGGGCTCAGAGTCACGTCTTCATGAGGAGATTAATTGGTGCATTCCAAAGACTCCTCCCCCGAGTTGAATGTTCACAGCTAAGTGCCAAAGCTTTACCCCGAGTGTAACTGGCACCTAATTCTGACTTAACTCTCAGCCATCAAACATCAAACAGGCCTTTTAAAGGGTATGGAGGTGGGATAAGAGCTGAAAGTTGCTTTTACAAAATATCCTCATTGTGAAGGTCTTTGATTGTCCAAAATAACTGTTTTTTATTTGATTTTACTGCCTTTGGCATTTCTGATAAATGGCTTCAGGTAATCATTTGTGATAGCACCAGAGAAAGTTATAACTGACCACTTGCTGTCTGTTTCGTAATAACATAAACTTAGCGACTGCTTGTATGTGACAGTCTCAGAGGACGTGTAACTGTTAGCAACACTCTTTCTCAATATATCCTTTTTTGAGCTTGTGGCATGATTAAATCCAAACTGAATCCATTTTATCACCAAATGGGTGCTGAAAACATTCAGAGGCCTTCCAGCCAGCATCACTGCAAGATACACACACTTCTCCTCCCCAAGGATTTCTTGGTTTATCCTGTCACACAAAGTTTCCCACTAATTACAACCTACTGTTTGCCACCGTGCAAGGTGGCAAAGGAATGGCCCTCTTAAAACTCATTTCCCTTAGCTTCGCCGTCTAGAAACTGCAGTTTTGTTTTGTTTTTTCCTCTCACACACAACTCGTAATTAGCAGCCAGCAGGAAGCGACTGGCATTTTCCAGCAGAAGCACTTTATGAGTTGCTATTTCTAACAGAGGTGCAGTTTACTTTGGACCCTGCTGTGCTTGGTGTATATAACTGTCGCTAAGTCCCGACCTGTAAATACTCTAACTGCACCGCACAGTGCAAGCCAACGAGCTGGCGTTGCTGGGCAGTGACTGCTATGTTTACCCAGTCCGGGTGCGAGGGGACATCAGTGTCTTTCGCTCCTGCCAGGGCATCTATAGAAAGAACTCCATATGATTAGGATTGTATTAAGAACAATTTAAACACACCGAGGCCTCCAGCGTGAGCTGCAAAAATCTCTTTTGATCAAGCATAAGGGCGCTGACCCCGATTAGTATTTTAGGTGCATGTCGCACACTCTGCACCATGTAATAAACCCGCAAGCGACTCCAGTAATCCCAGTGCAACGATGCAGGCCGATTGGGAGGTGCACTGGGGGTCGAAGATGCACATATTTGTGAGCTGTCACATTCCCATGAGGTGACAACACTGATGACATCGAAACGTTCCCGAGCACATGCAGTGTGCCATTGTGCACCTGTCTCGGGAGTCCGTAAGGTGCAAATGGTCCAGCACTAAAAATAGATGTCTGCTGACATTTTGATATCCAGAAATAGAGGTGCTGGTTTAATATGGGCTTACTGTATGATATTGTCTTACCATGGGCAAATAAGTTGGACTGGTTGAGTGATGGGACTACAGTATCCTGTGTTATACTGAAACTATTACGAAATAAGTGGCATGCATGCATCGTGACCTGAGTCGGGATTAATGTGTGGGTCTTTACACATTAATCAAGTACAGATGCTTTTATTGGGCGCCAGAGAGAGCAAAGTAAATACAGTTGTAAGGCTCCTTAAGGCCTTGGAAAATATAAAAATTTCTGCGAATTAGGTCGATAATGTCGTTCTGTTGGTTGGTCCAAAGTCGAAGATTCAGTTTGTCATGTGTGTGTCTGGCAAAGAAAAACGCCAAATCCTCACATCTGTTTGCATGACTCCAGAGTCCGTTTTAAAGACTAAGAGGTACTTAAACATCGTTTTGTACAGAGGTGAGAACACAATCTAAGAGTGACATCCAAATATCCTGTGCTTCCACAGGACGAGTCTACGACGGCAAGGTTTACACGGGGCTGTGCAACCTGAACGAGCGGTGGGAGCGCCTCTCGCTGGCGCAGAAGAAAGGCATCAACCATCGCTACCAGCTGGGCTGCAACTGCAGGGTGAGTGTCAACAGGCAACCTTTGTCCCAACAAGGATATGATAGATGAGGGAAGACGAGGCTCAAGAGGAGCTTACTGCTGCCCATTTTTCCAAAGGCAACTAAATGTTATCCTGCTGGATGACCACTTATAAAGTTGATTAATATAACGGGATTTAAACAGTACAAGAGGAAGGATGTGTATACTTAGTTATGGTGGCTCTGTGTGAAGAATCAAATCAATCATTAATTCTACTGCAAGCCATTGAATGGATTATTTTTTATCAAGACTGAAATATGAGCTCCTTTTTAAGAGTCTAATTCCCACTATTATTCATCACGGATGTTTAGCTGGGATAGAAATGGAGAAAAAAACAAGTTTTACTACTGTCACAGGGAATTAAGTAACAGGTCTGGAATCGGCTCAAGCCTCCCATTTCATGTGACTCACACATGTAGCTTGCTGCTGCGCAGCTGCCGAAACGCCTCATAAACATCCTACTGTACAGCGGCGCCGCGGACATCTGCTAACGCGCCGGGCCCCTATCAGTATAAGTGGATTAGCAGGGAGACCTGTTTGTTCCCAATACGGGCCAAAGCAAGTAAACTGTGCTCAGATTGTACGTGGCAGCAGCCCAGAGGCAATCGAAGGAGGCAATCAATCAGCTGAGGCGTCACGGTGACGACCCTTAAGCGCAAAGCAGACACAGAAATCACTGCACTGTTTTAAAAAACCAGCTCCTCTGTCCTTCGCATTCCTTCACAAATGAGGACTTACGGCACTGGAGCGCGAAGAAGCATGTCGTGGCAGTTTTATTACTCTCTACAGATCGTTAGAAGCACTCGAACTGAGAAGTTATGTCAGACATCTCTGAGCCACGGAGGATAAACTTTCTTGGCCTGAGTAACAAAAGCAGCCAAAAATGGCAAACGTGGCCTTTAATGTACTAATTGAATTTGCTGCTGAATTCATATCCAGATATGTGTGACGACTCAGTTACGCAGCGCCCCGGTTAGTTATGCGAATCTTCCTGTCACCTCAGGCTGTATATTCATCTGTGAAGCTGCTTTTTGTGTGAGCACCTGGAGTGGTGACGCACAAAAGGCTAACATCGAACTGAATCCTTAACAAACTACAAAAAACTCTCGCTGCTTCAGGAAGATGTCAACGTTCCGTCGCACAAAGCAGCACGTGCCAGTGTAGACTTACTGGGTTTGAGCTTAGTTATTTAGAGAGCTGCCATTTTTTCCCCCAGTCCCATCAGATCAATAAATCTTCTGCAGTAAATCCCTGAAAGCAAACGCTGAAAGGCAGTAGAGCAAAGATGCATGTTTTGCTTGCTTCACCAAGCATGTATTTCATGTCAAGTGTTTTTGAAGATCCAAGCTATTTTTCTTAGCACTCATTAAGCTAATTCATAATGAACCATAAATAAACCTAAATACTGTAAACTCGAAGTACTTTAGGATTTGAGAAAACGCAGTCGGTAAATTGTTTAAGTATTCAGGGAACATCTTTCATACTGCCAAAATCTGCTCATTTGTCTTTTTGCTATGCTAACTAGGAAGCCAGATCCAAGCTCAACTAGTCTAACCATTTTCCGCCATTTTTAACCTCTTCTTTCAAAGCTAATAAGTGCTAAGATAATTAGCGCTATGGTATGATATTTAGTTATAATATAAAAAGTAGTGCTGTCAGCGTTAAAATGATGGCGTTAACTTATTAACGTGCTAACCGCGCGAACGCATTGACGCCGTGCCGCCCCACGCACGGGGCCATCCGCGTTAACTCGCTAACGGAGATTTGCCGCGTTAATGTGGTTATGGCGTTAACGTTATTTTAACGAGGTTAACGCTGACAGCACTAATAAAAAGCTGTTATAACTCAGTATCATGTATGTTCTAGCAACATGCCAAATCATGGGATAGTGCTTGTCAGGCTTCATCTCGGGTTTTTCTCCTTTCTCTGTAGATTAAGCCCTGCCACTACCTGCCCTGCTTCGTGACCTCCAAGAACGAGTGCTTATGGACGGACATGCTGTCCCACTTCGGTTATCCCGGCTACCAGTCCCGGCACTACGCCTGCATCCAGCAGAAGGAGGGCTACTGCAGCTGGTACCGAGGCATGACCACCCGTGATAAAACCACCATCAATGCCACTGACCCCTGAACACAAACGCCCTCTGACTGAAGCTCGCTGCCGCCTCCCAAACTCCGTCCCATCCCTGGTCACGTTTAGAGTATTACAGGACTGTTCGAGCTCACCTGCCTGGGTGATGTCCCCCTTTTTAAAGGGGTAATAAAGGAAAAAAAAAAAGAGCAAATCTATTACAGTGCCTGTTTGTAGCACTTCTGATAGAAAATAATACCCCCCACCCTCCCTTTATTTGTACAGCTTGTCCTGTGGCTCCTTTTTCCTTGTACTACAAACTCCGTCCTTTGCACCAAGTTGACATCGGTGACAAAGACAGAAAGGGCCAATAAAAAGTGTAAGACCTCGCTCCACCTACTGAGAGCTTCTGAAAAGATTTAATCATAAGTATTATTTACAGCATCAGTATCATTGGCTTCAATTAGCAACCTGCAGTTTAGCTAGTAGCTAGTGTCAGGATCATTTGAACGAGGAGAAGTCTCTAAAGCAAAAGCCAGGAGGTGTCAGACAAAGTATACTACGAAGATGATCCTTTGTAAATTTGCTGAGTAAAGCTAGCTTGTTGCTATCAATATACCGAACATGGCCGAAACAGCGCCAACATATTATATATGTTAAAGATACACGTCTATTTTGGCTTCAAACCCCTTTGTGAAATGGACAATGTTTCACAGTGAAGTATCGGTTATGTTCAGTTTGAACTGTCACACACGTCTTTATAATGGTAGTAAGTCTGCTTCCTGTTTTTAACGCGACTGTTGCGCACTGCTTCACAAAAGTAACACAGTGCCAGCGCGGGGAAGCGCCCGATTTCTTGCAGAGATGGTGATATTTTATTTGTTGCTGTATATAAAATAAGCTACAGAAATCAACTCATCTGAAACCTCTATTACATTTATTTATATGTTTATTGGGTTATACTATGTGGTATATGTGCGTAAAAGAAAAACAGGCCAAATAATATCATGAACTCACTGCAGTGTATTAAATGAAGCACCAGCATCAGCAAATTCAACATTATGGTACTATTATGGTAGTTTGGTTTTTTTTGGCTTCATTATAATCCCCTACACCCCCCCCAAGCTGGTACTCGTTACCAATCCGATAAAATTAAAACTATAACAGAGGTTTCAGAGAAGGACATATTTTGTAAGTGTATATTCAATCTTTTTTATTTAACTATTTGAGATGAACATTATATATAAATGAAAGTAACAATATATTGTCACTAAATTCATTCTTGTTCGCCTGTTCCCGTCTGGGGTTTTCTCTTATTTTTACTTCCCTTCATTCCATTCCAATAACGGACACAGACTGGCCTCACAAAGAGGAAGAGCCCATTCGTAATTTATGCTAAGAGAGCGCCAAGCACAGAAACTGTTGGTTTGCTAAAAGAATACTGATATCACTCTGACATGTTTGTGCTAATTATGCATCTATTTTTGGCAGTGATTTAGCCTAGTTTATGGTAGCTTAAAGCAGGATACTGTAAACTGCCTCGCATAGCATAGTAGAGAGGAAGGACAAACTATGGTGTTTTAAAATTCGTTCAAACACTACTGTGTATGTTTCATATGTTGAGATGGTGTGAGTTTTGCTAGCTGTGCTATTTCCAGACTATGTAAAGCTAGGCTAACTAGGTTGTGTTTCATTTATGGTCCATTTCTGGTTATGTTTCACTTTTTTTTTCCTTTTTTTTTTTTTTTATCCCTTTAATTTCTACAAAATTCTATATTATTATTATTATTATTATTATTATTATTATTATTATTATTATTATTTTATTTTTTATTTTTTTACTGAATTTTTTTTTTAATGACTGAATCTTTCAGCAGTATTTAGTTTATTGTTCTTCACCTCCATACATAATGAGCTCTTCCTCCAGCTGTGGTATTTCTGTGTCATTATTTCTGTGGTTCATGTTTATGTAAATATACTATCTGCTTAACACAGAAATCAGTCAAAAGGAAAAAAAATCCAATCAAGGAAGCTGTGTACAGTCTGTGTGTAAACACTGATTTATGAATTATGTGGGTTGGGGATATTTCCTTGTTGGGGTTGTAGAAATGTTTGACTTAATTTCTGTGTTTTATATTTTTATAATAAAGACTTACTGAAAAATGCTCCACAGGAGGTCTTTGGTGATTTTTGCGCACATCCGTGAGAGTGACCCCCCCGTTGAAATAAAGAATAATATCCGCGAGGCACTCACCATCTGTGTGTGGTTGGGATAAAAAGTTTGTTCATTCAGGGGGAATTTCTCAGGGCCGAGGGAGCGGTACAGCTTAATCATTTGAGAAAACTGCAAGCAGAAATAAACAAGACAGGAAGACGTCATTATTCAAGGAGGACAAACAGAAACTTCTATAAGATTCATGCGTGTTAACAACTTTTAGGAGCAGAGGACATGGATCGTCTGAAACTCCAGGTTTTTTTTTTTTTGTTTATAAAATGTGGCCTGGTACAGTCAGACCCACCTGTTAGTGTGAGGGTTTGAACACCTGTTCTTCTAAAATCAATAATCCATTTGCTTACACCCCGAGGTAATACTTTCTTGGAGTTATTTATTCTCGAGGTGCTGGAATTTCCTTTCCAATAGATTTGTCTTCAGACCTGCTTCGGTTCATTGTTTTAAACGTGTTGCATTCAGCAGTTGGTTAACATATACAGCATGATGGGTGCCTTACTGGTGATCAACCACCTCATTTTTTAACTTGTGGTTTGTAGAATGAGTAACAGAACTGTAAATATATAGTGAAGAATGGCACCTTTAACAAAACTGTGCTGCATATTTCCTGCTTTAAACCTAAATTTAAGACCTCTTTCAAAGCCAAGCATCTACACACTTTTCACTGCGCTTTTGTAGCTTTTCTCAGCACAAAGTGACTAAAAACACGTGGTGGCCGAGGCTGCCCGCTCTGCTGGCCGGCTCAAATCACAGGTGTTGCAGCTCCATTTAATAGCACAAATAAATCAGTCGGAGGCAGCTGCCGAGGGAGGGACTTTGCGACACCTTTGTGTGGGTGAAAGTATAGCAAAGAGAGCCGTTACGGAGCGCTTACCACCCAGGGTTTGCTGCAGAAGTTGTATGTGGAGAAGATGGAGTTGACGCTCGGGACGCCGCCAAAATGGAGGCCGATGACAAGATTCCTGAAGTCCTCACCGGGAATCATGCTGTAGGCGTGCTGGCGAATCAGAACAAAGTCTGGCTTGAAGGACCTGCAGCAGGACGGATATGGAAAAGGAACCATCAAACTGGGCCTGTTGTCAAGGTTAAGCATACAGTTGTTTAGGGTTAGAGTAGCGAAGACTTCCAGGCAGCTTTGACTCAATAGGTAGAAGTAGAGCAAGGTTGGTGGTTCAATCCCGGGCTCCTTCTAGCCTGTGGTTGTGTTATACGTGTCCTTAATGCCTACATAGTGTGGCAGCATACCTGGTCTGACTGATCAACATGAAATCTTTGCAAGCTTTTGCACCCAGACGTGCCAGACATCTACAGACTTTAGTGATTTCCTTTTCACCAAAAGTAAACTGTATCAAAAACTGTTGGACAAAAAAGTAATCATGGTATTTGATAAATATTCATCTAGTGTCGTTATAGGATCCAGTTTAGTTTGTCCAGTACTTCTCTTTATCTATACATCTACACATATGCACGTATATGTGACTCTTTTGGCAGATCATAACCATCCACCCACTCCTCCATGTAACAATCAACTTCCTGTTTAACACCTAACCTAACAGCACTGAGGGCAAGCATCTCCAGCACAGTGTCTCCTTGCAGGCTGACAGCTCTGTTGGCACATTATTAACACACTATATCTGGACGCTGTGTTTACAGTCAGGCCCTCTGTTGTTCAGTGCATCGAGCTGATGGGGTAAAGTAATGCTCCTTGCAGTACCTAATCTTTTTGAACCATCTATCCAATTAACCCAGCCTAATCCTTCCTTTTTAGACACTTTTCTGGGATCAGAGCCAAGTGCACCATCACCCACCTGAAAGCCTCTTTTAAACTAGCCCACATTTCATAGTAACAAGGAGAATTCAGTTTGACTTTTATTTATTTATTTACCTGGAAACTTTAAAGTTCTATACAAATGTTCCTGCCAATTGTTACATTGATGTAAAAATTATTAGAGCCCGGCCACTATAAGACCAATATTTGCTCATCTGAAAATTTGACATGTTAGGGGATATTTTTTTTGGGACATGGGAAATAAACATTTGTTATGTGAATTTATAGTATAGTATTTATTTATTGTCATTGTCAAGAACAATGAAATTGCGTTTGGGGCTTCCATACAACCCAAAAAAAAGAAGAAAATAATAAATACCCCTTAAAACCCAAGTGTACATATTTAACCCAGTGTGACTCCAATGCAATAAGACAATCCTTAGCAATAATGTTCGTAGAAATTCAGACAAAGACCTGAGAAACATGACAAAATACAACAATGCAACCCATTCAATATTATTGTACTGTGAGATATGATATCAGATATGATAGTTATCTATTTAAGAAAGAGGGGGGGGGGGGGGGGGAGAATAAAGAATATGAAATAGACACTGACATGAAGATCTTGTTTTATTATGACAACGAGTTACGGATGAATAGTTTACGCTGTGCCGCACTCTGCTCAGAACATCAGGTTTTAGTGTTCTAACCATACGGGATGTTGCAGGGTGCCCTCTAGTGGACAAATTGTGCAACATCGACATTCATAACGACATTCATAAGGGCGTTTCTCCCGCCTGTTCTTTACTTTTTCCAATATTCATTAATTTATCAGCCGTTATAAAAGCCGATACAGACATACAGGCAAACAGCTAAAATCGGCCAATTTATCAGCCCCGCCCATTAATTTGATCAGGCTCTAAAATTGATCTCAATCATACAGTGACGTCTGGCTTGCACACAAAGTGTCCATATTTAATAAATTGGTCATGAGATACTCACCGACCCATTTCCAGAACTTGGTGCATAATGACACTAATGTAAAATGACACATTGTATATACTTGTGAGATTCCAGTGGCTTTGAAACAAAGATTCGACACACTGAGACTGGTAAAATCCTCGCACTCATGTTTCCGTGGTTAGTACCAAATCTGACATGCTCCGACAGGAAGCATCAGCCCGCTGCAGGTGGAAACCAAGCTGATGAGAGCGGTGAGACTAAACCCAAACAAAGTTGTGGGATATAAAACCAAAACAATGAAAGACATTGAGGCAATATAAAGCTGATGGAAACTACAGAGTGGGAAAATTCTTTGTTGCTAAGGGAGACGCCTTTTGGCACATTCCCCTTGTGACAAATACTTAAACGTATTAAAACAGAACACAAAGGTACACAGCAAGCCACTGGATTACCTGCAGTTACAGACACAGGTGCGTGCAGTAGGTAGAGGGCTGAAATTACAGCAAGGCCCTCCAGCAGACTCTGTGGTCCTCAAGCGCTGCTCATGTTAGACTGCACAGAGAAGACTGGCAGGATGGCTGAGGAGTGATCTGTCCTCGGCGACAGAGCGACTACAGCTGTTCCTCCCTGCTGCTGCTGCGCTCGGCCGCAGTGGCAACAGACCAAAGGCTCTGCTATTTATACTGGATGGAGCTGTTTATTGAAGCCCAGAACCCGACCAGACTCGACTGCTTCCTAAACACGGGACGTGCTGTTCCAAGCAAACTCCATCCTGGTTACAACTGTGCACGAGCAGTTTAATCAAGGAACACCTTATTAGCCTCAAACAACCTACTTGATTACACTACTTGACTATAACAGAACGGGCAGACGCAGCGGTCGTTCAGCACAGTGGGATTTCACTGGGCTAGAGTTAATGACGGCAGGAGCAGCAGAGCATCACTGAAGTTTGTCACCCATTAACTTTGCTTTTGTGTGTCTTCACCTGGACTCATCCTGTTAAAGCACTGCTTCCTGCGAGCCACGGATTAACCCTGAAGCAGCACGTTTATGTTTTACGATGCGAATACCTCGAGCCCCGAGACTCACCGCTTCACAGGCGATATTCTAATGTGGCCTTTGAATAGGTTACAGAGCAATAAAAGGCTAATAAGAGGCTCAGATGGGGAAAGAGCACAGATATAGATTAGGAGGTGAGGACAGAAAGGATCCGTGTGGATCCATAAGGCCACAGATAAGACAGGATTTGTAAAGTAAGCCAGACAAGGACCGAGTGGGTGGTTCTGTGTGGCGCGTGCATGTTATTGCTACCTGTCTGTGCAGGTGCTCCTCCCACAGAATGATACGGTTAACTGGTGACTCTCATCCGGCTCTAGCTGTGGATGTGAGAGTTTGAGGTCTTCTCACTTTCTGTGTGTTCGCCTGGTATAGACTGGTGACTTGTCCAGTATCAACAGGTCACTCTTACAGTCACTTCACAAAAGCCCCCAGAACAGGGAGGTGTCACTGCACAACAGGAGCTGTGTGCAAATATGAGCTAAAGTATGTGCTGATTATAAGTCATAGAAAATGTTTGGGAGCTGCTACTCACATTATTTTAAGTCAACATCTCCATCTCATGACTCCTTGCTCGTGAATGCAGCCACTCCCAGTGACGAACCCACAGAGAAAAACTGCCTGACTCTGCAGTTTCCCCCAGCTTTGTGGGTGAGTTTCAGCATCTCACGTCTGGTTGCTTTGGCTTTACGGGTTTTGAATTTAATATTTCGTTAAATGGTTACAGCTCTGATCTGAGTAAGATCCATCATACAACCCTTTAAACACAGGTCAACAGCTAGCTGGGGAACACGGGAACATTTGGTTGCTCCAACGGTAAAATATTTCCCCTTGAAACGGGTGACAGAAAATAGATCCAGAAGAAGGGTGGTTACTAATTTGTCACACAGACAGACTAACATCTCCAAAGTAATATTTGCTCTGCTTCGGTTTCATGAGTAACCCCCAAAAAACACAGCCAACGCTATGAGCTTGTGCTGTGTTTGCGTTTCCACTGCTCCAGTGAGAAAAGGTGCAAATTCTATAGGACAGAAAGAGTCATAGCACAAGGCAGGTAATCCTCAAAGCACAGATAAACATGTTTAAAACACTCCACTTTATAGTGGCTGTGAATACACATCGAGCCTGGCAGTTACGTAAGCCCATCATAAAATATACCGCACAACGGCGCCAACAGGATGTTTTCATCAGCATTCTTGGAGCAGGAAAGTATTCAAAACTCAGGACAATATGCTGCCGTTTGGTCTCCAGATCCATTTATCATACAGAATCTCTGACCTTCTAATAGGCTCCAAAGGGATGTCTGAATTTGTTCTCGAAACGGTCCTGCGGCTGTTTCAAAAGCTGGTGAGGGCCTTATCTTCCACCATCAGTCTGTCTCTCATTGATAAGCATAATCGGGGTAGAACTCAGCGGGAATGCCACAAATGTCAAACAGTACATACCGAGGATCAGCACAGCGCTCGTACACAATGGTGCATTGTGCCGCGCTGGCTCCCTGTCATCAGAGGGAAATGCACCTTAGAGAAAGTCTGTGCTGTCCTGTTAGGAGGACGCACTCCAGAGCAAAAACTCTCAATCAGGCCACAATCGTTTTATGTGTATATACATTTCCTACTTCAAGACAACTACAGGACGGATGATTTTCTTTACAACTTTTACATTTTTCATGAGGTATAGCTCTCTGTCACTTGACTTGACTGAACACACTAAGGCAGTTTTTCCTTAAGTCAATGGGAACCTAACACAGGGTGCTGGCTAAAAACCACTAATGCTACCAGTCATATTCAAAGTGTTAAGGCGAATGAGTGACCCAACCCCAAGAGCAGTAAATTTAGGTCGGAGTAATGAGCGATATCACAAACTAACCCCCTCCTATTACCAGTTTTAATTTACTTTTTACATAAATAACTACATTTATATAAATCTGTGAATGTAAATAATTGTCAGTAATTTAAAACTGAATTTCAGTTTGTGTATTACTGCGGCCCACCTGCAGTACTTTTTGCGTCCCATCAGGGGGCACCGGTCCACACTTTGGAAACCACTGGAGCTGGCTTTTCTGCTTCCCTGGTGAGTACATTTTGTTTTTCGCTAGTTAAAATCAGCGTCACATTTAATCAGTGGACTGCAGGCGCATTGTTCTAACAAAACTAGCCAGCATTAGCTCAGAGGTCCCGACGTTTGCATCCTCATCAGAATATAGTCACGTTTGGTCATTATATAAAAAAATAAATAACAGCCAAAACGCTAATCTAAAGGTTCAAAACAGCAGCGCGTAAGAGGTATCACAGCTGCTGTTCATCTTTTATATACAGTCTCAACCAGCACAGAGACGGCTCTGCGAGCCAATTAGCTCATAGCTGAAAAACACAGTTAGCTTAACATGTTAGAGATTGCATGATCTAAACAAGCTCTAAGTGATCAATACAATGAAACAAATTATTTTATAATAAAATGTATGTTCTGTGCAGAATTCCACCGTTTGGTGTCGCAGCGCTCGTTGGCGTCTGTAGCCGCAGGACATTTCAGAGGACCCACTGCACTCGAGTGCAGCACAGACAGAAAAGGTTCCTGAGTTTTAGAAAATCTATGTTCAACTAAAAACAGTTTGAAACAGCAGAAGCAAAAACGTGAACCTGAACACTGATGAGATTAAATAATTAATAAAGCCACTTTTATGAAGTTAAAACAATTGATTCAGTTTGCTGTTTTGGATTTTTACTAAGGACAGGACACATGACGCTACCATATCCAAAGGCTCTGAAGAACTCTTATTTCTCTCTGTGTCCCGTCTCTCCCTGTAGCCGAGCATCTTGTTGTGGTCCCCAAGTCTGACTCTAGGACTCCTTGTGGTTGCGGCCGTGGCTCCAGGCCTGGTGGCACCAGAGTGACCTGGCAGCATCTCAGATCCTGGGAAGTTGCTGTCAGGGCTGCCAGAGGTCTGGATTGTCTCCAGCTGAGCTCGCAATCCGAGGCTGATCTTGACACGACACTGAGGTCACACAGAAAACAACCCAAAAAAAAGAAACGGGGCCCAGCAACAAAAAAATAAAACTTCACACGTGTGTTAAATCTAAACAGGAGTGGGAGTAACTTTAGCGTGCCGCAATTTTGAGAATGTTTAGTTGTTGAAGATTAGGAAAAAGAGTCCCACGGGAGGCAGATGTAATGAGGAAAAGGAGCTGCGAGAGGAACACAGCGCCAAATGACCTCTGGCAGGAGGGGAAATGAGCGTTGTTAGGAGTTTGAGTGAATTAGCGGGGCCATTTGTATTCATGGCTATATTACAAAAGCAGAGATGGTGGATCGGGCCTCACGGCCGCTGCATGCTTTCACTGCAGTCAAAAGAAACCACCCTCAGGCCTCCTAAAGCCACGTCTCAACTCAGCGTGTCTGTGAGCGGGATTTATTTGCTCGGTAACAAGATGAACCTGTTTGAGGTATTAAGTGTTCAGGCTGCTCTGGGCAGACAGTTCCTTCCCTGATTAAAATGGGTTTTTAAGGGGGTCAGCAGAAGGGGGGCGGGATGCTAAGGATTCTTTGCTGGCCAATGTGTGTGTGTGTGTGTGTGTGTGTGAACAGCCTCTGTGTGGTCTAAATTGTAAATTGTCACCTGAGGTAACCAAAGGCGGAGAGTCTTGTTATATGTGCAGAAGGGATTTGGAAAGCGGGGGTGGCCTTCTTTGGCGGGTAGCTCGCAGCATAGAAAATTAAATGAAAAGAGGGGGTAAAAAAAAAGAAGAAGAAAGAAACAGGACAAGGATCTGCTAATGTAATCTGGCGGCCTCCCTCCCTCTGTCCATCTGTGGGGTTGAGAATGGCGAGGAATGTGACGAGCCAATTCAGCCATTTGAGACAGAGAGTGAAAAAAGCGCAGAATTAAAGAGAAGTCTGGATCTAATGTTGAAACCGATTCAGAGCATCACCTCCAGCCCTGACAGTTCGTCCAAAATTAGGTTTTTCATTGACAGAAAATGACAGAACTGCAATTTGGGCCCAAACGAGAACGTGATCATTTGTATGTATGTGTATTTACCCATGACTGCCCTCACCTGGGCTCTTGGTGACGAATACCAATAGCATATTTTACATCCTTTAAATAAGCTCATTTTAAATAGTGGAGTTATTGATCAGTTTGGGGTTTTTTTTGTGTGAACTTGTGTTTATCTACAAAAAGATTCCACAGGACATTTTTAAGTAATATTAAAACGTTAGTCAGTCTGTTTTCTAGACCTCTGCATCACCACCTGAAGTCTGGTGTAATGCCCGCTGAACGGAGCAAAGTTCGACCAATCACAGCAATGAGGTGTGACCAGAAGCGACTTTCTGAAGAGTCACTTGGATGAGTGATGAAACGTTTCTCCCACTGAAAATGCTACGTCCGGATGATGGGATTTACTTATCTGGATGATTGAGCATGCATTGAGACATTGGACTGGTACCGGTCCGTGAGTCGCTTATTTTGTTGTATTTATCCGCGACACTTTAATGGCCAGTCCCCAGGTTGGGGACCGCTGTTTTAAAGGACTATATCCCTGAAAAAAACAAAAAACAAAAAAACAACCAATGCTTATGGGTAAGAATAATGATTAATAGAAACATGAACTTTTAGGTTGGTAGCCAGCAGCTGAATTCAGTTTTCTCACCCCTCCCAATTCGAGTACATAGTCCGTTTACCTTAGAGTCATGCGTCCATGTCTCTGGAGACTTTGTGAAAAGAGTCAGTGAGTCAGTGAAGCTCAATTCTGACCAAAGACAGCGATACTGAGGTGAGTTGTTGAGAATTTCCAGAACCTTTCTTTTGGTAAGCGCTGCTGTTTTTGCTGCTGTTCGCCAGCGTTAGTGAAACTTTCTTTGAAGTGGGACACAGTGAATGAACTCTCATGTAATGTCAGCATGTAATCAAACTTCTCAGAGGGAAAGTGTGATTTTTAGGACACTTGAGCCCAACATTAGCTTAGAGGATAACCTTTTATCCAAATGCCCGTCTCGCCTCTTTGCTCGTGAAATAGCCACACCCTCTGGTAGCCTGCACAGGACAACCAATCTCCAAAGAATTGCATTCCAACTTGGACTGACTGCAATCACTCCCAGACAGACTAGCAACGGTTTGCAGATAACTAATCACTCTAGGGATGTGTGATATGACCAAAATCTCACATCCTGATGAGACATTTATTTTGCCATGTCTGTGTCTGTGCTGGGGGCCGGTTTGCGGCATAACTTGCATAGTACAGTTTTCTGGTCCGTGTCAGACTTTTCATAACCAAACCATTGTCCATCCACCCATCTACATTAAAGGGACGGCTGTGGAGCGTGTGAGCAGCTTCAAGTTCCTGGGTGTCCACATCTCCGAGGATCTCACCTGGACGACCAACTGCTCCAAGCTGGTCAAGAAGGCTCACCAGCGCCTCTTCTTCCTGAGGACTCTGAGGAAGAACCACCTGTCCTCAGACATCCTGGTGAACTTAACTGCACTACTGTAAATGCTGTATAGACAATCATTCTGTAAAATAAGATAATTATAATTCTACAACTGTTTACAACTGTTTATAACTTGTTTTAATATTTATATCCTGTTCTGTACATACTTATAGCAGATTCATAACAGACCTTCATACCGTATACATTGTAAAATACCCATAATAGACCCATATTTTGTACCCTCATACCTATAACAGATCCATTTCTGTAATATATCTATATATCTATGTTATTGCTAACATATATTTTGTAATATATCTATATTATGGCTAAAGCACTTCTAGATGGATGCAAACTGCATTTCGTTGCCTTGTACTTGTGACATGTGCAATGGCAATAAAGTTGAATTCTGTTCTATTCTATTCTCATTCCATGCTACAGAGGTAGCACCTCATTTAGGAATAAAGTCCTCGGCTTGTTTTGACTGGTCCTTCTGTTTGGAGCTACCTGGCTCTGCGTCATCTTCACTGGCCATGCTGGTATTCTCTGTGCCTGCATCCACGTGGTTACTATAACCGCCATTTATAGTTACTTCATGTTTTTATTTGAGGTAATTTGTTTGATGCATCTTCTGAAATTTGGTGTTTGAGAACAATGCATATCATTTCAGTTTATTTTGAAAAATCTCAACACGATCTTCAGCTTTATTGTGAAAGGTTTATGTGGAAAATAAAGAAGCGGACAGCGGAGCCACACGCTGGGTTTACCGTCGTTGTTGCTAACGACAACACATAAAAACATTCGCTTGTCCAGCTGTAGTGTAATAAATAATAAATACATAAAAGAGAAATAGGGAACTTCAAGAAATGAATATAGCTGCTACAGTGACCATCAAACCATGAAAACATATTGCCGTAAACAGTTTATTTTGCAACACCACGAAACAAACGAAAGGGTATAATATGAAACGATAGACGTTTTCATATCCGATATATGTCGTTATATCGAACAGCCCTAACCCACTCCTTTATAAACACAGACAGATTGGTTGCAACATGTTGCCAATCTGCACCCACGAGGACAGCTCAGTTATAGTGCTACATTAAAGCGAGGTTACTGAGCACCTGTGTCTTTTTGCAGCTAACATCACTAAGTATGGAGGAACTTCTGAATTGCTCTTTCTAATCGACGAGGTTCTGGTTGGACTCTGAATGTCGCTGCTATTCTGTCCATACAACTGCTGCTTTTGTCTGGAGCTAAGTGGGTTAATAATACTCACCATTTCATCATCTACTAAATGTATTTGCTGAACTTTATGTAAAAGGGCATTTAGAGTGGTTCACTTGTGAGATCTAGTGTTACTGTAAGTATCAGTGTCCTCGAGGGTATAATAATGTGTGCAGAAGTATTAATTAGATCCTCCAAGACTAGTAAAATATGTTTTATAAAACTGTGATGCTCGCCACGATGACGGTTCAGTGTTGCATTACAGAGAACACGCCAACGCTTCTCAGTCCTCCACGTCCACTCTAATTGTACATTTATATTTTAAGCATCTGGCTCCAGCCCCAAACTACTTCCAGTGAGTGCAACAGTAAAACAAGCTCAATAAAATACTCACCGCCAGCAGTTAACGTCCCCATAGCCCAATATTAATCACCACTAATGAATCATCTGCCTTTATTAACCACAGTCAGAGCTCTGTGAAGATGGCAGAGGAGAGGAACACTGCTCCCTGGCTTATCAAACTTTGGCTGCCGCGACCAGTGTTCCCACTTTGAGCCGAGCAGCCTGGCTGGAGGTTTTGGCAGCAGAGAGCAGAGAAGCCAAAGGGCTGACTACAGCAGAGCAGCAGGGAATAAAATGCCAGAACTACTGTACCTTGTGGTGTGTCACTCTGCTCTACTGTAGGCTGTACAGCTTGTGCCACGTTGCACGTTTTTCCTTTGCTGTCCATGCACAAATGCCAAGTTAGGCGAGGGTTCAAAGAACAAGAGAAATAAGGATAAAAAATTATGGAAGATAAATAAATAAGTACAAAAATAAGTAAAGGAAGACGAGTGTGGTTTGCAAATGTTGATGTAGATGGAGCTTAATGTGCAAAATGAAGTTAGTGTGCAAAGTGTCTGATGTGCAAATTGCAGTTGAGGTAGGTCAGCTGTTCAGGAGTCTGACAGCAGGGGGGAAGAAGGAGCTGTTGAGTCGGGACGTTCTGGGTTTCACACTCCTAAACCTTCGTCTGGAGGGCAGAAGTGTGAACAGTCCGTGTTGGGGGTGTGTGGGGTCTTTGAGGATGGAGGCGACGCTCCTCTGGACTCTGCGATGGTAGCTGCTCTGCAGAGAGCGCAGCTGTGTGGTGTTCAGTGTCCAGGTGAGGTCCTCGCTGATGTGGACGCCCAGGTACCTAAAGCTGCTCACCCTCTCCACCTCACACTCCTGGACAAACAGCGGCTGGTGAGGCCTCTTCTTCTTCCTCATGTCCACAATCATCTCCTTTGTTTTATCAGTGTTGAGGGTTGTTGTCCTCACACCGTGACACCAGACCGGCATTCTTAACATTTCCTAGGTTTAGGCAGGAAGTCCATAAAGCACCAAGACTAATCACGTGCATTTGTTGGACACTAAGGTTCAGCCGGCTAAATCACCAGGTTGGCGTCATCGCTTTCTTGCCAAATCTTGATCTTGGTTAAGGATCTTGTCAAAGCCAATGTGCATCTTATCCTGCTTTGCTAGTGCAGTGGCAAAAGTGTCGTGGAAAGTCTAAATAATTGCAAATTAAACATTTTGGATCGCTTATGAAAATCTACCAGGGTGAAGACTTTCCATTCTTGCATTTACATGCGGATATGGAAAATTGAGATTTAATTCCCCAACTTCAAAGGTGCCTTTAGCTCCTTTTGTGATGTCACATTACACGCCATGTTATCATTTGCAGGTTTTTAATTGGCTAACATTTCTTCACAGTGTGCGTTATAGCGCCACCTGTCGCTCTGCCATGAACTTGAAATCACTTGAGATCATTTCTTGAGTTTTCGTGTTTCAAATCAAACTTGGAAAAATCCACATTTAAAAAAATACCCGTGTAAGTGTGGAAATAAGAAGCCTAAGAATCCCATTTGGCAGCAACAACTGCTGTCCTTGGATAACAGCAGGTCCTATAGCCAAGTGTGGCGTGCTGGAGTGAATGTGGTGCATACATAAGTAGACACATTGTGTTTTTATGTGTATCTAATGATAAGAATGAGGCTGGATTTTTGCAATAGCTACATTTATGCTTTCAGGCTTTAGGCCTAGTTCACATTTGTGTTGCCTTTTACAGCGAGCATCAGCTGAGACAACACTGCACTCAGTCAGCAGCAACCCACAAACCAGCTGCTGCAATCAGCAACCGTGCAAGAGCTACGAGACGCAGCTCTCCCAAAGAAATGATCGCTATCCAAGAAGATGGGCATAAAACAAAGGTAAGACAGCTCCACAACAACCTCACACAAAAAGACGAGGTCCACGAAAAACCAACACCTCGGGTGAAAGCACACACTGACCTCGTCCACCGCGAGAAAAGAAGTAGAATGGAACGACGCCTGTGCTGCTCTTCAAGATAACGTCGCTCGTCAGGAGGAATCCTGCATAACCAAAGTCCAAAAGGAGGAGAAGGAGAGAAACATCCTCTCTGAGAATTTCTGGATGAAGGGAATCAGTGAGATGGAAAAGCAAGAGAGGCAGAAAAAGACACAAAACTCTTCATCAGCAGGATCCAACAGCTTCAGGTGCGCAGCCTGAGCTGATCATTTGATTTCACGATAATGTTCTGTTGGATCCCAAAAGCGGTTTCAGAATGTTTCAAACTTTAATGCAGAATCCTTAATGATTTCTTTTTTGTCAAACAGCTTGCACTTTAGAAAAGGAGCAGGAAGGAGAGGAGGAGAAGAAAGGAAGAGAATCGATATGAATGACCTTCCTACAAGACAATGCTCTGGGCGCTAACGACCCACAATACAAAACATTACCGCGCCGTTTCTGCTAGCGGCCTGCGCAGCCTGACCCCGCTGTCTCACACTGATGCGAGTCGACCACGCGGCAGTGCCCATAAGTGTTACAGGTACTATTCTACTTCTTCACAAGTTAACATGGAGATAAAACATTGTTATGTACAAACAGTGGTAGTATTTCTTTACCAGGTACCAACCTGCAAACACAGGTAAAGTTCAGGAGCAATGAAGACAGTACACTCGGTTTGCCTCTCAGATTGCATTTGACTCGTGGGCGGAAGTCCATCCCCCTAAAGCAACCGGGTAGCACCTGTCTTGGAATAATAGTTCCGCCTGGGGTGTTGCTCCATTTCTTTGTACCTTCTATACAGTTTATGTGACAAAATAATGCACTGGTTAGGTTGGTCATGTTGTCAAAGTCATTTTGGATATTAATAGCCACAGAAAATAACTGATAAACAAATTAAATAAATTAAATTAAATGATTAACACAAAAGTGGCCATGCATTTTGGGTGTGCCACACATGCACATGGATATATCAGGTCAGATTTGCCTTGTTATACCACATAAGCCCAACATGTAAAGTCCATCTTCTACAGCTTACTGTGCAAAAACCTTGGGCTGTCCCTCTTTTTTTCTATTTTGCAAAATGGGAAACAGGTGCAGAAATGTATTGAAATATGCACAAATCCACAGATTTGTACAATTCTAACAAGCTTGAAAGTCAATATTCGGCTCCACATTTGGCTTGTCAAATTTTGTATCACAGCCTGGACTCTCTTAGGCTAGCTTTCTTTTTGTTTCTTTAAATCTTCTTTAAAGGCTTCAGGAATAGTTCTTCAGACTTCTTGAGGGTCATTCAAAGCTCTTCTTTGGAGTTTGCTCCGTTTTCGGTCAACACGATCCCACCCTGCATTAATAATATTGAGCTCCCGGCTCTGGGGAGACGGGTCCTTGACTGATTCTGTTCCTCTGTGTCTTTTTCTATCCAGGTATGATTTTTCTGCACGGGCAGTGTGTTTAGAGCCATTATCATGCCACTGTCAATCACTCTTTCCTTAGTAAATTGACTTCCGTGGTGGATAGTACTTTCCTGCATTCATAATTGACAAAATTTCCAACACCACTCGCTGATATACGGCACCAAGCCATAACACAGCCTTCTCCGTATCTTAGTTTCCCTGTCAAGAAGTCATTCCTTAAGAATGGCTTCTTGAGTTACAAGAATAAGATTCAGAATAATAAATGATAAGCCAAGCCCAAATAATCTGGCAGTGAATGTCAGTGTTTGTGAGCGAGGCAGCAGTAACACCATCTGTAACCAATTTGGCTTCTCCACCATTACAGCAACATCATGAAAAATATTCAACCCCCACAATAACCTCAGTGTCAACTCTGACAACAGGTGGCATTGTAACAGCAGCACCATTCGCCTTCTCGGTCGGCAGTTATTCTCACTTGATTTGTAACATGGTCAGGCTTCTTCCCATAACTCCCCAAAAATATTTCGAGAGGAAAATTAATTTAATGACATAACAAACATAGATGGTAACGCTGCTAATTAAAAATAAAACATCGATATTGTGTGTATAATACGCACATGTAATTGTTCTTTTTGGATGATTTTGCACAGTTTAGGTTACATTTAAGGATTCTCTTTTATTTTTATTTTTAACACCGTACAGTTATTGCTACTATTTTATTTCATTTTCAAATTTTCTATAGCTACAGTATCACAACGATAGTTATTATTAATATCATTTTTGTTATTACTATCATTTTGTTTTGTCTCCTCCGAATCCCATTTTGCTCCACTGCTAAATATTAGCTGGATGTTAGCAGCTAATAGGAAGTACCTACGCTTTGGTTTGGTTTGCTTAGGACTGGAAACAGTGCAGTCCAACTGCTGAAAAGTCCATTGGAAAAGTAACATTTTTAACTACCATCTAAAGTGCACTGCTTGGGTTCAGACCACTTCATTGGTTGATCCAATGATTGCCTAAGAAAGACAAATGATTAGCAAATTAGTGCCATCCAAGCTAAAACCCAGGAAGAGTAATAACTGAAATTACTGGTACCCCCTCAGGTACCACTGCTGGTACCTATGTCAAAAGCCTAGGTGACTTCCTTCTGGAGTTATCGCAGTTACCACACTTATAGGAAACTTGACCTCTGACCTTGACCTTGAGGTTGAGGTCACTAAGATTCTGAGAGTTTTAGTACACACCTATTATGTCAACTTGAAAGTTCTACATTGCTTTGTTCTGAAGTTATTGCATTTTCAAACCGATGTGTCCGCATTGCCCGCCTACCCGCCAGGGAAACAAGGATACACTATCAGGCTTTTACAGCGAAGGCGTAAAACGGAAGAACAATAAGTAGACAGAGGTGTAATATCAACAACGGCAATCATAGAACCGCCTACATGAGCAAAATATCTTAACTTAAAATTAAGTTGGATTTATCCTTGTATATGGGTCTCTAGAGGTTAGTTAAGACTAAGACTAAATCCTGTCCCATTTGGAAATGGTTTAGACTGGAGGCAACATTATCTCACAGCATACATTTCATTTATGAAATTAATCATAATCCAGACCGACTCTTTTAGGAGCCCATTCTTGTGATTCTTGGAACAGGGTCGATAAAACAACAAAAATGGCCTTGACATCGAACAAAAACGTTTGGTCAAGAGCCATTCGTTGATCATTGTGTGCAAGTTTTCCTAAAATGTAACCAGTACTACAGGAAGAGAAGCCCTTCTTGCGAGCTAAAGAATGAAAAGTTTGCTAATATTTTCATTTTTGACCCAACTGCTCAGTACGTCACTGATGACTGATGACTGTCCAAGCTTGTCACCATCATCAGCCCACAACAGCTGTACTGAAAGGTTTCATGAAGTAAAAGCAACATGAGGTCTACATGTTATTTAGAAACATTTATGCAAAAAACTAGTACAAGTAGATTAATAGCAACCGTCAGTTTTGCCCGAGTTCTAATTCGGTCACTTAGCTACAACTCCTGCTTGTTTAACGTGCATTTGCAGGGTGGAAAAACCTCACGGTGACGCTGTGAGAGCCAGAGATAAAAGAAAGCTCAAACGCACATGAAAACTGTGACCAAAGTGAAAAGATTAAACAGTTTTCCACTGTCACACAGATTTTCCTGCAAGGATAAAAATTAGTAAGCAAGCCGTTTTTAGTTTTTTCAAAGGCTAAATCGCATTAAAGCATTGATTTTATAGAGTCTCACTCATGCCGGGGGAGGGGGGTTGAAACACAGAGCCATGCTTAACAGCACTGAGAGAAAAGAAGTGTGCAGGCTCACTGTGGCACAGTATATATTGGATGGCCCAGTGCCTCAAACGACTTCCCTTCGAGTGTCTTACCTGATCACTTTGGTGCCACCTTTATTGACCTGCATGTCCACCATACATCCCGAGTTAACGTAGGAAGCCAAGTTGATCTCTGAGAACTCTGCCTAGGAGTAACGAAGACAAGGCATGTCAAGATCATACAACGACATGCACAAACATAGAGCATTTCACAGTCCCTTTGAATCAGTGTCAGCAAGCTGGAAGAAATGTGGACACTGTGTTAGACTGCATTCAAATTTGACTTTATGTTGTTTGTGAAAAGTACCAAAAATCAACAAGATAGTGCTACAACACACTCTTTCACCTCCATTTTACATTTCTGCACTCTCATGGAAATGAGCAAAATACAGAGTGACAAAGTGAGCTGGTGAGAGAAGGCTAATTGAGTTATTCCCAGTCAGTGGCCTTCTGGACAGTGAGGGCCTTGTGAAAGGCCGTAGCCTGGCTACCTAATGACTCAGTCAAACTTCCAGAAATACTCAGAACGAAAGGCGACAGTTGACTTCTGGGAATGGACTTTGTGCACAATTGGGAGGGATGATTCAAATGTCCTTGTACTGATTGTCACAACAGCCCATAAATCTATTCATGTTTACTGCTTTGGACCAAATTTCAGAGTAGAGTAAGAGTAATTCTATCAGATTGATAACCAAGTTACTGCAAAGGATTTCTCAAGGTTTCCTAAAGAAATGAGCAAAATAGTAAGAAACTTTGTTGCAGCTAGACAGCAATGAGGAAATAGGAAATTACTCCAGTGTGTGCCAGAATACCATAACATCATTAATGGGTGTGCGCATACTTCTGACTGCACCATTCAGTGATGCTGGTCAGAGGTACATCAGACCTTCCTTTCTCCAAACAAGCTCCAACCATTAGAGAATGATCTCAGCACATATGCAGGCAAAGAAAAGCTCATAAAGAAACTCTTTGTAGACCAGAACTTACACAAAACCCAGGCAAACCTGCTAAAATGGGAAAACAACATCATATGTGCCTTTTGGATTAGAGCGTGGAGGTCACGTTCAGCATCATGCTCAGGTTTAGAAATCAATGAGGTCCAAATTTGTTTTTGCTAATATCTTATGTTTAAGGTGAAGCACGTCTAATAACCAACAGAAAAGGCTACACTTCAGAGGAGACGGGCTCCTAGAGTTGCAAAAAGTCAAAACCAGAAATTTTGAAAGCTGTAAAAAACTATATTTTATCATCTTCCTTCTTTTGTGGGAGTAAAAAGAAACTTGAGCTATACGTATAGCATAATACTGAAAGTAAATACTGAAATTAAAACTGCACAAAGGAAAAAGTTCCTTACTCAGTGGCTCTGGCCCTACTGTGCCTCTGATTCGCCCATCGCTCCTAAATCAACCTATTATCCTTCCTTGTGGGTGATTTATCAACCTAACCGTCTCAATACATCCCAGTAATAGGGACTGTAGGACAGGCAAGGACTTCATAAAACTTTCAAATTAAAAGTCATGTGGCAAATGAACACTGATTTGTCTCAGTTTTATTGTCTTGTTTTGGAAGAGAAATTACCGAGGCCCAGACCTTGGTGACCTAATATCTGTGGTGGGGTCACAATTTGGCATAAACAACATGAAAGCATGCCTTGTTTGCTCAGTCAACAGCTCAGGCTGCTGGTGGTGTAATGGTGTGGGAAATATTTTCTTGGCACACTTTGGGCCTCTTCCTACCAAGTCGGAATCGTTTCAATGCCGCTGCTTATCTCAGTATTTTTGCTAATCATGCCATTCCCTCTATGACCACAGTATATCCATCTTCTGACTGCTGCTTAAAGCAGGACAATGCACCAGGTCACGATGCTCAGAACATCTCAAAGTGGTTTTTTGAACACGACAAAGAGTTCAAAATAATAATTGTACTCAAATAACCATCACAGCCATCAGATCTCAATCCAATAGAGCAACCGTGAGTGGAACAGTAGATTTGAATCATGGGTGTGCAACAACTGTGTGATGGTATCATGTCCATATGGAGCAGCATCTCTGAAGGATGTTTCCAGCATCTTATTGAATCTCTGCCAAGACAAAAGTGGATCCAACCCAGTTTCTACTAAAGTTACTGCTGAGTGTATATCTACCTCTAACCATTAGACGAATGGTTATGAAGTTATGCTTAGACCTTTACTGTCAACCGTGGCATTCACCCATATGGGAAACTCCAGGACTTAAAAATCAACCACAAATTGTGGTTCAGCTCCACTTGGGCCTCATGTTCTCCCCAAGAATTCCCATATCCTCTAATTAAACAGTAAATGGACTAGTTCTTATGTAGTTTTTCTACTCTACGTGATCACTCGAAGCAAAGCACTCTGAGTGCACGACATGCTTCATTCATCCAATTCTCCGATGAATGCCTCAGAGAGGATCTTGAGGCATTGCCATTCAGTGTCTCACCCAAAGACACTTTGGCAAACAAACTGGAACAGCCAGAGACCAAAACACCAAACTTCCAGTACGTAGATAACTTTCTCTACCTCCTGAGCAAGTTTGTCAAAAAAATAAATTTCTGTTCTTTGCTAGCCAACATTAATACCTCTTTGTGTCGTGAATTACTCATGCTAACTAGGATTAGCTAAAAATTCTCCAGCTGTACCTTCTTGTACAAATACATCATATCCACTTAAAAAACACAACACATATTTACAGTCATTGGTGCCCCTACAGCTACTGTAGTCAGTTATAACGAGTTGAGTTGAATTGCATTATACAGCAGAAACAATATGTCTGCGTAATATAACCAAAGCTACACCCTAAATATGCAGCTCCAGCCTGTTTGTCAGACCTCATTCCTCACTCTGAACATGCTCTCTGCTTTCCCTCAGAGGAGAGTCTGTCAAGCTGTGTCACTGTAAACTTCCATCTGCCGCAGGTACAGAACGCCCCTGGAGGGACACTAAACAGCAGTCGGTTGACCTCAGACACGAAACGCTGCCGTTTGGTAGTCGTCACATCAGTTTCAAGTATGAGACATGACACTCACGTAGTGGATTAAATGGGCCCTAAACAAGTAGCCTGCTCTTTGTGGAAAAGCAAAAAGTCAATCTGAAGTGACGTGGTCGACTCTCGAGCGCCACATTTCACAGGAAACACGGCTGCATTTCCTGGTGTGCTAATCCCAAACCAGCTGTGGCTTGGCTGTGGCTCGGTGAGCAAAAATGAAATAATAACCAAGCGACCATTTCATAACCATTTCACAAAAGTGTCAAACAGAGAGCCAAGCGTTTGTTTGGTTCTCAGCTCTGCTTTAACTGCTGCATGACTACGCCACGAGGACGAGATACTGAAAACACTGCTTTTGGCTGGAGAGCCGGACCCAAAAAGCATACCTAATGCACACCTAATGGGCTACATCTGAAGCTTCTGTCAGTGCGCCCCAGGGTGGCTGTGGCTACAATGTAGCTGCCATCACCAGTGTGTGAATGGGTGGATGACTGGTTGTGTAAAGCGCTTTGGGGTCCTTAGGGACTAGTAAAGCGCTATACAAATACAGGCCATTTACCATTTGAAGATACTATTATTATTATTCTGAAAAAGAAAATTCTTCTTATTTTTACAATTCAAATGTTTCCCAAGGACACTCATGGGGTGAAAAACACCTTCCCACAGTGATATCTGGCCTTTGGAATAAATCCCAGCACACATGTACAGCACATGGCTAATGACATATGGCATTCAGCTAATCAAATACGTTTATGACTCGAGGGCTGACGGTTTAAATCATGGACTTGTTAGATGCAAGAAACCTTTTGCAGCTGGTCTGACAGATCTGCATTAAGGTATGTCACAGTTCACAGCTTGGAGAAAGTTGTAGTTAACTGCAAGAATGGTCAGCAAACCATTTTTTTTCTTTATTCACAGTGTCACTGGTAGACTGCTTTTATTCTACCAGTGTAGAACTCTTACAAAATCCCAAATTCATTACACATTACAGAAACACAATTGGGCATTTAGCAGCTAAGACATTTCCCCTTAGGTGTTGGCAGACAACAGTACAGATAAAAAAAGAGTCAATATCAGATTTAGTTTACAATTCTAACAAGCTTGAAAGTCAACGTCTCTGTCAAGATGATCACACACTGCTTACATAATGTTAAGGTTCGGGCTCTGGGGAGGCCAGTCCATGACTGGTAGTGTCCCATTATGTCTTTTTCTATCCGGGTTTGCTTTTACTGGACTGGAACTAGATTTAGAATCACTGTCAGACCGAAACGTGACGCTATTACCAATCAGTTGCTTTCCAGAGCAGTATTTTTTCTGCATTCATTCTTCCATCACTTTTGATAAGATCATCACTGGATGAATTCAGCCAAAAACCACGACAGCCTCCACTGTGTTTTGATGGTTATACCTTTCTCTTTCATATTAAAGCTGATTTTAACCAAAAAAAATGTAAAATGTGGATTCATCACTCATTTTCAGTCCAGTATTTGCGTAATTTAATAAACAAATAAGCTTGCATTGCTAGTTAAGCAAATTGGTATCTGGACATCCTCAAGCTGTGTTTTTCATCAGAGGCGTTGCCAAACTTTATTGAGACTCACACGGGCTTTCATCTACATAAAAAGGACTATTATCAGGATAGGATAGCTCTGTGGCCCATGTAAACCTTGTATGGGGGAGTAAACTTCCTTTAAAAAGAATTTGCTGAGTAACAAAACTGTTCAGGTTTTTTTGGGTGGGGGAGGGGGTGGAGGGGCAAGAGCGAGAGGGAGGGAAAAAAAGAAACACCCACCTCTTTTTATTTATTGTTTTGCACTCTCAGAGGAAGAGCAGGGGGCGAATAAATACCATAATCTTATTTCAGGGACAACGAGGCGCCACTCTTGCTCACTGTGCCTGAAGGACATGTATTTGGCTCTGGTGCTTTTCTCAGCTCCCCTCTTACTGATACCCATTCCCAAAAGAAACATCTGTGTGCTTTGCAGCACATGCCGTGCCAAGAAAGGCTCCTAAATGCACAACACACCCAAATGCACACTGACTGCGTGACACTCCCATGCACATGTACGCACTAATGCACCGTGCTGCTTCTAAACAAATCCCATCCCAAACACCAGGGCCTACAGTGGCTTGTGTGGCGACCTGATAAAACCAGAGAGTGGGCAACATTTTGGCAAGCTTCAAGAATTACACACCATCTCCAATTGGCTGGTTACATTTAAAAGGAGTGCTAACAGCCAGTGTCACTGGGTAGTAATGGATAAAGAAGCTGGTACAGGGCACAGGCCCAGAAGCCAGGGCAGGAGGCTTTTCACAGTGCCATGGTTACCATCACGGTACCACATTCAAACACTTGTCTTGGAACAGCTCTTGCCCTGGGAAAGGAAAACAGGAAGTGATACACAGGACAACTGCCTCCAGAACTGATTCTTCTCATCTGTTGACCTGCATCCAGGCTGAATTAAGAATGGTGTGCAGTCAAACTGCTATAGCAGAAACACAGTTTGGGAGAAAGTTGATTTACGATTAAGTTTAACTATGGCTCAAAGCTGAGATCAACAAATCTTGCTTACTTAAGCTTGTTTGAATTTCTGCACTTTCAGTTTCATTGTCATTCCCTCTACTCACAGCTACTTTCATCACAGTCATCCAAACTTGTGATCTTTTCTTCTTTTTAGCACACAGCTAACGTCTAACTGGCCTTTGAATCAGATACAGCCTCTTTCTGACTGATAAAGTCTCATACCAGGCAAACACTGCTGTGGTGAAAGGCAACAAGGAGTATTTATTTGTGCGCTCTGTCAACTTTGCCAAGTTACATTAACCCATGGATACTGTTTACAGTAAACACCATCTGACAGCAGCTCATCTGGAATCTTTGTTGGTATTTTTAGATCCGGACTAAGGAAGGTTATTAACTTTCACATGGGTAAAGGTGCATTTTGCTTGGTCCTGAATCAAAAACAACTTAAACGGACCAGCCACGTTACACCTAAATCTTTGATTTGCAAAAATGTCCAGAACGACAATTTTTTTTTTCTTGAAGGCGAAAATATTTGATAATTTTTTACATAAAATATTATCATGATATCCAGTTTTGACTGAAGGAGCAAACCAGAGATTAGTTGAAGTATTAAAGCTGAAATTGTCTGAATTTATTTGAAGTGTAACACGTGCAATGGAAATTTTGGGTCTTTAAGTTCGCAAGTCTCCAGGACAAACTGAACTGTCATCTTAAGCGTAAGCGGTGAAGTCTCAGTAACTGTCACGGTACTTGGTCATGGACCCAATGCTTTGTGTTTATTGGTGAACTGATAGTTCTGATTATCATTATGATTTATGGTTTTCTGCTTATGTTGCATCGTCAGTCCTTGGATTGTGGTTTCTGTTTTGTATCATCTCTGTGCTTCAGGTTCCTGTTTCCACGTCTTAGTGTCTAGTTTGCATCTTGGTGCTTTGTCTCAGTTTCCTGTTTTACTTTGGTAGTCCTGGTCCCATGTTTATGGTTTCAGTTCTGCTTCCCAGCGTCTCGTCATGAGTGCATTATCCCAGCTGTGTTTCCCTCTTGTCTCCCATTCCCTGATTATGCCAGCATGTATTTAAGCCCTGTGTTTTTCCCACGTGTCCTCCGTGTTAGCTGTGTGTTCCTCAGTCGTCATGTTTTGTCAGGTTATGTCATGAACTCCCAGTTGAGATCATCCTTCCCAGTTTGGATTTTGGTTTTGTTTCTAGTGCTCATGTATTGTGTTTCTAAGTTCGTTTTCTGCCAGTGAATAAAAACTGCCTCTCACTACCCCCAGCTCCAATTGTGTGATTTCTTTTCACCTCAAAATAGATGTTTTTCTGCTCCAAACTGCTTCTTTTATTGCTTTACATCTCTGGTTTCAATGGGGGAAAACCTTGACAAACTGACACCTAGTTTAAAAACAACTCTAAATAGAAAACGTTACATAAATATAGCAGTTTTATTAATCCCACATTATCTGGCATGTGATGCGCTGTTTTTGTTATTTGAGGTCGAGCTGTTCAGTTTTACGCTGCAGTCAGAACAAAACTGCGTGACTTGACTCAGCACATGGGGAACACGCAGTAGTTGCGGGGCAGATACTTTGTTTAATGTTTTCGTCGTTCTCGATAAGCTCGGCTGAATCCCATGCTGATGCAATTGAGAAGCCTGAAGTACAGTGGACTATTCATATGCACCACAGAGAGGTATTTGTTGCTAATAGCTACCACCTTGTGCAACAGTGAAATAATCCACCGAGGCATTGACGGCTGAAATTCACGACAGATGCTAAGTGCAACGGAGCAACAGAAGGCAGCAAGTTACACACCAAACCATCCGTCTTCTGAAAGCTCTCCTCACATGCCCTATGTCATGGGCAAGTACGAGCCAAAAAATGGTACGGATAACATACAGCCAACTGCCTGTGAGCCGCCATGACTGCAGCGGAAAGGAGCGTGGACGGCGCTGAGGTCATATGCCTGCCCAGCAGATGTTGCCCCGCGCGACCCAAACCACACATGAGCCGGCAACCCTACAGAAGTGCCTCTTGTTCTTTTGCAAACAACAGACCTCTTCAGTTCTGTTTAATCTGTCCAATTGTGTAAATTACAGTGTTTATGAGTTGTGGGTAGTAAACAGGCAGTTTGTCTGCCAGCCTGTTGTTGGGTGTCATTACGTCTGTGATCAACATTGATTGTAGCTGTTGAACTTTACAAAAATCTTGCAGCAGACTGTCAGAATTTTCTAAATATCTAAAAGTGAAACAGGCACGGTAAAAAACTGCCAGTGCACGAGAAACTAAATGAGAAGGTCTTGAACTTGGCACTGCCACAAGGCTGCAACACATCCAAGACCCTTCAGACACATACAAAAGGCATTGTAGGAGATGGATATCCCACAAGCTCCAGAGATCTGTGGAATGTACCACTCGTCTGAATGAACACAGCTCTTGAGTCTAAATGTAAAACAGCAGGCAAGTGTTCAAATAACAAATTGACTGAGTCAGAGGGTCGAATAATCTACAGCCACCTACTGCGAGATAAAACTCCTCAAGTTAACATCTATGAAGGATATAATACAGACGCAGGTCAGAAGACGGGGTTATGTTAGGGATATAATTGATTTCTGATGTTTCCCTGTTTGGGCCTTGCTTGGTTAGACAGGACCACAGTGAGGTAGAAATATCTGGGAAATCTGTAGATATTACCAAGCTTTTGTCATAACTGGTTTTACCCTTTTAGTATTTAGCAAATTTCATTAATGTTCAGCGGGGGGTTGCAAAGGAAATGGTTTGTAGTGAGTTGTACGTGAGGCCGAACACTAAGGATGTGCAACAGGTTAGAGTGATTAAAGATTGGGATGGAAATGCAGGGAACTGTGCTCTCCCCTTTTCTCTTCATCATCTATGGAGCCGACTTCAAGTACATCAAAGAAACTCGTCTCCTGCAGAAATTCTCTGATGACACAGCCATTACTGGAAGTGTGGAGATGGGATAGGAAGAGGCGTACAGAGGACTGACTGATTGGTGTGTGAGGTGAATCACCTGCAGCTAAATGTGGCCAAAACAAAGGAGCTGGTGGAGGACTTTGGCAGGAACAGATCCCGACCCTCCCCTGTCTGCACTGGTGGGACTGATGTTGAAATATTCACAATATAAAATTTGGGGCGATCGTGGCTCAAGAGTTGGCAGTTTGTCTTGTTATCAGAAGGTTGCCGGTTCGAGCCCGGCTCCGACAGTCTCGGTCGTTGTGTCCTTGGGCGAGACACTTCACCCGTTGCCTACTGGTGGTGGTCAGAGGGCCCGGTGGCGCCAGTGTCCGGCAGCCTCGCCTCTGTCAGTGCGCCCCAGGGTGGCTGTGGCTACAATGTAGCTGCCATCACCAGTATGTGAATGTGTGCGTGAATGGGTGGATGTAGTGTAAAGTGCTTTGGGGTCCATAGGGACTAAGTAAAGCGCTATACAAATACAGGCCGTTTACCATTTACATAAGTATCAACTGGACCACAGGCTGCAGTGGTCTGCTAACACTGACGCTGCCTACAAAAAGGGTCTGAGCTGGACTTACTTTCTACAAAAGCTCAGATACTTCAATGTATGCAGCTGGCTGCTCTAAATGTTTTATCAGTCTGTTGTTGCGAGCACCATCTTCTTTGCTGCGGCGTGCAGGGGGCGAGGCATCAAGCAAAGGACGCAAACAAACTCATCAGAAAGGCCGGGTCTGTTGAGGCAGGGTACACCCTGGAAAGGTCGCCAGTCTGTTGCAGGGCTAACACACAGAGACAGACAACCATTCGCACTCACATTCACTCCTATGGGTAATTTGGATTAATCAATTAACCTATCCCCACAAGCTGCATGTCTTTAGACGGTGGGAGGAAGCCGGAGTACCCGGAGAGAACCCACGCAAACACGGGGAACATGCAAACTCCACACAGAGAGACCCCAGCCTGATGGTGGAATTGAACTCAGGACCTTCTTGCTGTGCGGCAACAGTGCTAACCACCGTGCCACTGTGCTGCCTAACTGCTTCAATGAAAGAAAGAAATCTACAACTCCCAGCCCGATGACTGCCGAGTGCAGTGAAGAAGTTACACAGAAACAGGCTCTCTGCAGTCAGGACTGTTTGTGTGTTTGTAATCCAGAAGGTATGCTGACTTACAGTTACCCTCAACCCCAACAGAATCAAGAAATACTACTGAACAAGCTGCATGTAATGATTTTGTGAGAAAGCAATGGGTTCAAGCTTGTTTTATGAGTCACTTAGGAGCACAAATAAGCCACCAGCAGCACTGCCACAAGCATCTGTTTAGTGGTTAAAAAAAGAAAAGTGGGATTAGCCAGTGTACACGGGGCTGTGAGCATCAACTAAACTGAAGTTCGAAGTGAGTCGTGTAAATAAGAGGCAGCACACTTTAATGAGAGATCACATCTGAGAATCAAAGCCAGTCTCTCCTGGTTCTCTTTCGGACAAGTTCGGACTGGCATCCGGCCTCCTTTAGTGCACCATCACACGCTGTGGTGAGTGTGTGCTCTGCGAGTCTAAAGATGGTACCTTATATGGCAGCAAGCAAGTCAGAGAAGAGTTATGAAGGTTTGGCATTGCTTTAGAAAGCTTAACCAGCATGAACATGATGCATGGCAACTAGCAAACTAAATGTCCATCCATGTAAGGCATGCAGTTTGTAATTACATTATAACAGAGAAAAAACAGCTCAGGGAGCACCTAAACGGCCTTCATGTTGAGCTATCTTTCAACTCTGGTGAAAAAAAACAAAGAGGCTATTTTCAGTACTGGGCAAAAATCTTGAGCCACCCTTGATTTCTTTATGTTTTGCTTCTGAAAAGCCACACTGTCTTGTAATTTTTCAAAGCAGTCTTGAGCAGCCGCTCTTACTTTGAACATTGGCCCCCCTTTTTTACCAGTGCTGTGTCTATACAAAGCAGACAAATTAGCAAAGAGCTCATTTAAATTGTATCTTTAGGCACTTTGTCACTAGCAGCCCGTCACACCATTTATTCCCATTTCTTTAGTTGTAAAAGTGCCAAAGATAACACAGTTTGACAGGCATAAAAAAGTATTTTTGCACCAACAAAGTGATTCCCAAAGAGCTATTAGCTAAATACTTGACATATCTTGGCATGGTGTACATTTTGTTAAAGAAAATTGAGGAAAACTGAACAAGCGGAGGACAAAAAAGGAAGTGGCAGGCCCCAAAAACTAAATCTGAAGCAACTGAATATCATCTAAATGTCATGTTCTTCAAAAATGACAAAAGAAAAAATACAACAAAGACTTAAGAGATGCATCTGGCCCTTCAGTCGATCACAGAGGAGGCTCTGTCATGGTGTGGAACTGCATTTCAGCTCCCAAACTGTCACACTGGAAGGAAATATGAAGGCAGAAAAGTGCAGTTAGATTTTTCTTATCTGCCAAGTAATATCATCTGGAAAGTGTTTGACTGGCAACAGCAATTATCCCAAACACACTCCCAGTGCAGTGTGTAAAAACATTCCTGGATAGAAAAACACACAGTGGAAACCTATCAGACATTGATTGGCCTCCCCAAAGCCCAAAGTCACTCAAGAAAGGACATTTATATAAGAAGCCAACAACAGTGGAATTCAAGAGAGCAGAAGCCAGTGCAGCGGGACTCTCTGCTTTTATTGTTGTTCCCTAAAATGGTTCATCACAGCATGTCGCAAAGTTTTCACACAGAGATCGTGTTTCCATCATTCTGAGGCTCCAAACAGCCGATGAAGAATCTGGCTGCTGAAGGCAATTAGCAACCGACTTGTATTTGTCAGTGCAGGGGGCTTCTGGGAAAGAGGGTCGAACAAAATCCAAGTAGGTCAGTTCAAGCTATAGCTGAGCTATATGGGGGGTGGAGGGGTGCTCATACGTCGGTTCACCCTCACTATTCTCTTAAGGGAGCTTATTATTAAATCAGCTGCATTTTTATTGGAGTTCAATAATTATGAGGCTGCAAGATTAAAAAAAAGAAAAATCAATTTTCAAAAGAAAGTGTTGATTCATTCCAGCTCCCACGCCGTCCTGGAAGGAGGATGTGACCACAACAGTTGAGAGTAAAGCAAACAGGCTATAAAATCAGCGTTCCAGCTTTCTGCGGTTTCTTTCCCTTCTCACATAAAAACACACCACTCCATTTCAAAGACAGCTTCAGTCTCAACAATGGCTTGCACATGTCAAACTGAACAGCTTTTTTAAGGTAAATTAGATGGTATCTACACACTGTAAATACCGTATGTCTAGACATATAAGCGGTAATTTCATAACTGTGCTGAATTAACGTACGCTTTCTTCCTTACAGGAATAATTGAATATGGTGACACATGAGTGGAAGCGTTAGGAGGTTTTTTCCCCTAAACAACTAAAGCATTCACTTAAATGTTATACGCTGTTAATTTAAAAAAAAAAAAAAAAACTCTTATCCTTTAGATTTCAAGACTGAGAAGAAATTTTAAGTGTCCATTAAAACAAAGAACAACTTCATTAACTTAAATTAGCCGTTAAGCTAGCGGTGCAGTTTTAGCTTGAAGAAAACATGAAAAGTAAGACCTCAAACCCTCATGTTCGAAAGATAAATACAATAAAGGTTTCATTTTATAATACTGGACTTATTTTTCTACAAAGGTTTGAACTTTGAGAGTGTTTAAACAAGAGAGAAACGTGTGAAAATGTTCATGTCTGTCTGAGAAAAGTGCATAAAGTGTGCAGTGGTTTTTTTATAGCCTTAAAATATCTATAATAACTGTAAAATAATTAAGCTGACTACTTCGCGGATTTCGTCTGTTGCAGGTTATTTTTTTTATATTTTTAGCCTGCGATAAACAAGGGACCACTGCACACGTGTCCCAAAGTGCCAAACTGATGATTTACAAAAACTTTAAATGGAAGACGACATGTAGCTCGTCAGGACTGCCATAGTCTGTCAACATTTATTACATTCTTATTAAATGGACAATAACCTTGGTGTGCATTATTCATTATTATACAGTTTTGGTTTTGAAGTTTTGAACAGATAAAAAACCAAACATTTTGTAAATCATTTCATATCATTTATTACAACTATTTTAGTGACATGTTGCTGCGCAATCAGTACGAAGCTGTTAAGAGGCAAAATATTTATGTTTAAAGGATCAATGAGTACATAACACAATAGCTATCAATGATGACTTTAAAATAATGAATAGGCAGAATAGCGTTATTAAATACACTGTACCTGCTCGACGCGGATCTCGTACTCCCCGTTCAGCTTTTTCCCTCGGAAATACTTGGCCCTAGATGAAATAAAAGAGAGAATTTATAAAAGAAATGATAATAGATTTGCTTTTGATCCATATCAGATGATTTCTTTTGTTTGCATTATGCACATTTGGCATTTCTACAGTGGAATTCTGATTTCAGCCGATACTCAGAGGGTATAAATCACTATTCCAACACAAACTGATTTGTTACTATAGGTCATATGCACTGATTCCTCTCCTGCAGAATAATGTACGTGCTCTAAACACTCCTAACAGTGAAAACAACCTTAAAATATCTTTGTTTATTTGATAGAAAGAGGGCTGAAATTTCAACAGACCTTCCAAAATACCTTGCAAGTAGGCAAAATAATGACTCACATTTTCCATGATTACAGAATCTGACCTTGCGGGGCTTCAAGTAAACACAATCCCTTGGCTAAGGGTGAAAAAAAGTGCTTTTAATAAAGGCAGCACAATGAATGAGTAGCTGCGTGTTGCTTTTTCTCATGTGTTTGTGGCAGCAGTTTGTAGAGCAGGTGAAACTGCACTGCGGTTGCTACATATTGAGCACTTACTCACTAAACTAAGTTTAGAAGTCACGTGACAGTCACATGGGAAAAAAACAGGAATCATTCTGTCCTGATGTGCAGCCGTTTCCTTCAGGTCTGACACAATTAAGTTCCAGTTACCAGAAGAGTTATCTTACATCCCATCAGACTTTGTCCTATCAGACTTGCAGAGGCTTCTGTGGCACGTGGCTTCTGTGAGCTATTTCAAGATGTTTGTGTACAGAAAAGTGAAACGTGAACTTTTTCTCTTTGGTTAATTTGAATGTACAATGCACGGCTAAACCGTGCATTTTAAAAAAGCCTAAAAAAAGGACAGAGCAGCTACAATTAGGCCCATATACATTTGGACAGAGACAACATTTTTCTCATTTTGGTTCTGTACATGACCACAAAGAATTTTAAATGAAACAACCAAGATGCCGTTGACTTCCAGCTTTAATCCAGTGGGTTAAACAAAAGATAAACATGTGAGGAACTAAAACATTTTTCAACACAATCCCTTTATTTCAGGGGCCCGAAAGTAATAACTGAAAATAAAATGTTCGTTTCTAATACTTGGTTGAAAACTCTTTGCTGGCAATGACAGCCTGAAGTCTTGAACTCATGGACATCACCAGACGCTGGCTTTCCTTCTTTTTAATGCTCGAGCAGGCTTTGACTGCAGCGGCGTTCAGTTGCTGTTTGTTTGCCTTTCTGTCTGAAGTTTAGACTTCAACAAGTGAAATGCATGCTGGGTCGAGATCAGGTGACTTTCTTGGAATATTCCACTGCTTTGCTTTAATAAACTGCTGGGTTGCTTTGGCTGTATGTCTAGGATCATTGTCCTTCTGTATTATGAGACACTCCCCAATCAATTTGCTGCATTTAGCTGGATTTGAGCAGACAGTCTGTCTCCGAACGCTTCAGAGTTCATTCGGCTGCTTCTGTCTTGTGTCACATCATCAGTAAACACTCGTGTCCCAGTGCCACTGGCAGCCATGCGCGCCCAAACCATCACACTACCTCTGGTATGTTTTACAAATGATGTGGTATCCTTTGGATCATGAGCTGCCTTCTCCAAACTTTTACTTGCCATCATTCTGACAGAGGTCTTGCTTTCATCTGTCCAAAGAATGTTTTTGCAGAACTGTGCTGGCTTTTTTCTGTTCTTGAGGCTTATGAGTGCCTTCCAGTGAACCCTCTGTATTTACTTTCATGCAGTCTTCTCTTTATTGTAGATTTGGATATCAATACGCAGACTCCTGGAGAGTGTTGTTCACTTGGTTGGCCATTCTGAGGGGGTTTATCTGCTTTGATCATCCGCTGCTGTTTTCTTCTGTGGACATCCAGGTCTTTTTGCACCGAGTTCACCAGCGCTTCCCTTGATTCTCAGGATTTACCAAAGTGTAGAGTTTGCCAATCCGGCTATTCTAGCCATTTCTTGGATGTTTTCTTTTTCTCTTTTTGCAGGTTAAGGACGACTTATTTCACCTGCATGGAGACCTCCTTCAACTGCATGTTTTTCACAACAAAAATCTTCACACCTCAAATCAACTCCAGGCCTTTTATCTGTTTAATTGATAATAGCATATAATAACAAAGGAACACCTACCCATGAAATAGCCTTTGAGTCAGTTGATCCAATTACATTTGGTCCCTTTAAAAAGAGGGTGGCACATGTTCAGGATCTGAAACTCCCAAACCTTTGATCCAATTTGAATCTGGAGACCCGCAAATGAAAGCTAAGCGTCTACACATTATGTCCATGTCAATTATAAAACTGTAATTGGAATATGTTTCCATCCATCCGGCTGTTTCAGTCTATTCATTTGGTGGAATGGTGGACTGACCCAACACCTGCCACAGTGTCAACAATATCATGCTCTAGTTTTATTGTATACTGAGACTTTCATAGTATCAACTTATCTATGACTACATTAATGTGAATAAAAATACGTCCAGTTTGTCTTGCATACATAATTGCCCAGTGCATGTTGGGTAATGATATATGGCGAATATAACTGAAGAGGGGGTTTCTCACAATCATTTGCAACAACCTTACAGTTATTAAAGTATTTAACGATACACAACTCAAAATAAGAGCACCATTATCTGATATAAGTCAGCTCTCCTTTCTTAAGCGTAGATCTTTGGTTATTGTTTTTGTTTTATAGCTGCAGGTGACGCTGCTGAACTCTCAGACGTGGGACAGTGAACAATCTGTCAAAGGCTCCGGGCTGGACCCTTGAGGAGCTGAGGATCTGGGCTACATGCTACAGGCCTTCTGTTACTGGGACGGGCTTTTCAACCTCCTCAGACTGAAACAGATTTCCCTTTTTGCAACATTTTTTTTTCTCTTCCACCAAACAGAAAGCCTCTTTCCTCTTCTGCCTGTCCGCCTTCTTTTGTTTTTCATCTGCCCACATGTGTCCTTTTAGCTCCATTCATTAATGTTCATTACAGTCACTGAGGAGGATCTTTTTTCCTAACATCTCCCAGCTGTTGGGCTTGATAGTTTTGGGTCCCAAGCCGTCTCATTCTCTGTAATTGTGGAAGCTGGGATTCTTCATGACTGACCTACATACTAGACAGGCAATGCCCCCTGGCAGTCAGGACCACCGCTGCCTCAGAGCGGGAGGCATGCTGAATGGCCCAAACAAAAACAAAAAAAAAGCCCGGTATATGTTTAAGGTATTGCAAAACATTTAATAATAATAATAATAATAATAATAATAATAATAATAATGGATTGCATTTATATAGCGCTTTTCAGGGCCCTCAAAGCGCTGTACAATTCCAATATTCATTCACTGGTTTAATTTACATCAATTTCATTTACAGACCACTGGGCTCTGTGGTTTGAATGAGTGTTTTAGATGTGATCACATGTAGAAGCGCTGCACAGAGGCCTGGGCTTTCCATCCCTCGGTCGTGCATACGCCCACTACATAAACACCACGAGGCTTAACGACTTCTTTTATTTTTGTAACCATGAGAATAAGTTACTTCTTTTTGTGTACCACTCATAGAAGGCGTATGAGTCATGCATGTGTTATCGCTGTTTTTATTAGGAGGAACTCCATCAGAGCTGATGATGTGCTAATACCGCTCTGTTTTTAAAGGAGATTTTCTATAGTGGCCTCATATTTTTACAAGCAGATAAAAATTTAAAATGTGCTGGTTTAGCTCGTTTAAAAAAAAAAAAAGAAAAAAAAAAAGGTTGTAGCTGGTGTTGTTTTCACCATTCGATTGTGCACATGTGTGCGGCGAGGGCAAACATGGGCCACTGGAGACATCCGCTGTAGGAGGGACTCCCACAAAGGCGCAATAGGGATGCATAACAAGACCATCACAATATCTTAAGCTTTAAACCTGCAAATAGTGATTTCTTTAGCCACTTGGAGACAGCAGATTATAGATATCAGTAGCGTCACATCTGCTGTAACACTATGTCCAAGGCAGCTATGTGAACTTTTTTAGAAGTAAAAATAAAAATGGAACTATAAAGACTTATCTGGATTAGAAAAAGCCTGCCAAGATCAGATTGTGCCTCTCTGCACACAGAAAGAACATCCGCTGTGATCAGCACTATCAAGTATCAAACAGGTGAATGATCAGAGAGCAAAGGCCACACCCATCCTAGTGGGCACAGATGATCAGCCATGTGTGCTTCAACAAAAATGTCAGTCTAGGAACAATGGCTTTAAATTAAAGTAGCATTCTTCATTCAGACATAGGTTACATATATGTTTGTGTTCTTCACAGTTCATTCAGACGTTGAGGGAACGAGTTTTCTTTGTGGCTATTTTTTGAAAGTTACTCTGATGATTTGAAAGGCCACCTTGTGGGAAATGCACCCATACAAACTTATTAAACTGCAGCTGAAAGACTGTGACCTCTCTGAAGTGAAGTACATGGTTTCATTTGATGATAGCGCCTCATACAACTGTTTTGCTGTGTCTGGGAAATTTATTCTAAGTAATTCTTGGAGGAAATGAGTTTCCTTCGAAGGATGGCTGGGCTCTCTTGGAGGTAGGGTGACGAGCTCAGTTATTCCAGAATGACTCTGAGCCGCTGGTCTTCCACCACGAGCCAGTTCAGGTGGTTCGGGCATCTGACTAGTACGCCTCCTGGAAGCTTCCTAGGTGAGGTATTTTGGACATATCCCACTGGGAGGAGGCCCCGGACTCCCCGGAGAGAATATATCTCTCAGCTGGCCTGGAATTGACTCTGTGTCCCCCGGGATAAGCTAGAAGAGGTGGAACTGGTGAGGGAAGTCTGGGCTTCTCAATGTGCTGCCCCCTGGACTCAAAGGGGGCGGGTGGATGGATGGGTGGGTGGATAGATGGATGCATGCATGGATGGTATTATTTTACGTTACAGCTACACATACAGCTCTGTTGTATGTTGAGATCATGGATGGATCCTATTTTTGTTTTATGCAGCAGGTTTGTAATAAACTCAGAAAAAAACACTACAAATAACTGAAGCACCAAACTCACATAATCTCCTGTTAATGTGTCATCAACAGCTGGATTGTGGCAATTACTGGTGAGTTGCATCTCCACTTCACCACTCATTTTTAATCTGTAGTAGAAGTGTAACTGTAGCTCCACTGGGCTGCAGGTTGTGGCAGCAACAGTCTAAGACCCTCCCTGGACACCTTCTCCAGCTTTTCCAAGGCATTCATAAAAAATAAATGATGGCAACGCAAAGTGGGCGGGATCTGCAACAAACTTTATAGGCAAGCAACTGAGGATACCAATGAGAGTGAAAAATACTGTTGATTGGCATATGACCTGCATTTAATCATTTATTATCATTACTCTCTGGCTCTTTTGTCCTCCCTCGCTCCCCTCTAGGTTTCTTCCTGTTAAAATTGAGTTTTTTTGTCCCACTGTTGCCAAAGTGCTTGCTCATAGAGGATCAACTGAATTTTGGAATTTTCTCTATAATACTGTAAGCCTTTACAATATTGTGTTGTAGGCTCTCTAGGGCTGTTCAATTAATTGAATTTTAATCTCGATTACGATCTGGGCTTTCAACGATCATTAAAAATGACCGAGCCGATTATTAGCCCCTCCCTCGTGCTTTACTCTCACGCTGCTCCGTGTGGCAAATCAAGCGCACCTCTCTGCATTTCGAACACGTGTCACAACAATTAAGAGGACCCGAGGGAAGCCGGAAAGCTAAGCAGAAGTTATTTGGAGAGGAGAGTGACTGCTGTTGGTTGAAAAGAGAGGTAAAAAAACTTCAGTGGTGTGGAAACATTATGGGTTCAGTCAGACGTGGATCAAGTAGACACAGTGTGTAAACTTTGCTACAGTGTCATAGCTGCACCACAGAGCAACACTGCAAAGTTCACTAAACATAGATGTTTACATTTTTCATTTATTTCTTATACTGCAAACATTTGCACTGTTATCAGTATTTGCACACTATTTTATATTATTTTTTGACAATCTTTAAAGTCATTATTCAACACATTGTTATTGTTAAATAAATATCGTCAAATAATCGAGATCGCAATTTCAGTGAAAATAATCGTGATTATCATTTTTGCCATAATCGAGCAGCCCTAAGGCTCTCTATCTTACAATATAAAGCACCTTGAGGTGACTGTTGTGATTGGGCAGTATATAAATAACTTTAATTGACCTGCTAGTAAATACAGTAGAAGGTCGCCTAGGCAACCAGAGCCTGGAATGTCTGCAAGCAACCAGCTGGCAGCTGCAAAACGATCGCTGCCAGTATGTACGCAGCTTAAACCAGCACAGAGATGTGCTGCAAGTATTGTCATGGGTCTGCCCCGGGGCTTCCTCATGCCCAAAACACTTCACTTAGTAGACGTCCAGGAGGCTGAGGAAGCATCTCACCTGACTACTTTTGATGTGGATGGGGCAGCAATCCCTCCCATATAATCGCCCCCACCACCCTCTCTCTAAGGGTGAAGCCAGACATCCTTTGGAGGAAGGTAATTTCTGTCACTTGTACCTGCCGTCTCATTCTTTTGGTCACTACCCAGAGCTGGTGGCGATAGCTGAGGGTGGGACATAGACTGACTGAATCGAGTGGAGTGGCCGTCGTGGCCTCCAGTAAGTTGAAACACAGAAAGTGTGCCATCTGCATTTACTGTGAGGTTTATGTACCAGAGCTGATGCTGAAAGCAGAAACGTTCTGATGGTCACATTTTGCTGTGTATGCAGAAAAAAAATGTAAATGTATTTGTCTTTTTTATACAGGAGTGACTGCGAGGCTTTGCCTCTGATTACTAATCTCAGAGACTGAAAGCAGGTGAGCGACTTCACGTTTCTTTTCTCATGTTGTTAATTTTTAGAGAATTCTCCAAAATAAACGTGCCTGTTTTGTAAGGTGTGCACTTTAAAGGGTTTTTCCCCCAGAAATCTGTATCTAAAAGTGATCAAATAAAATGAATCAAACTGTCTGGGACATTTTTATCTGGACCTTTTAGCACTAAACGTTCCTAAAGTGTCATGTTCGGCTGTGTGGCAGGCGGGAGGAGGACCCAATCGCAAGATTTACAAACACGGGAAACAAAAACAAACAACAGAAGACACAGGAGCACATGACCACAGTCCAAATAAAGTTCAGGGGGCCGACCCAGAGCCCACAGGCACAAGAGTTCACGGGTCACACGGTCGGGGGGCCGACCAGGTGGGTGGCACAGGTGACAGAGCTGGTCCGGAGGCCGGCCGCGCGGAAGGCAGCGGCGACGGCGAAGGAGACGACGGAGCAGTTCAGGAGGCTGACCGCGCGGAAGGCAGCGGCGGCGGCGAAGGAGACGACGGAGCAGTTCAGGGGGCCGACCGCGCGGAAGGCAGCGGCGGCGGCGAAGGAGACGACGGAGCAGTTCAGGGGGCCGGCCGCGCGGAAGGCAGCGGCGGCGACGAAGGAGACGAGGGAGCAGGTCAGGGGGCCGGCCGCGCGGAAGGCAGCGGCGGCGACGAGGAGACAGAGCTGGTCCGGAGGCCGGCCGCGCGGAAGGCAGCGGCGGCGAAGGAGACGACGGAGCAGTTCAGGGGGCCGGCCGCGCGGAAGGCAGCGGCGGCGGCGAAGGAGACGACGGAGCAGTTCAGGGGGCCGGCCGCGCGGAAGGCAGCGGCGGCTCTCCAGTGCTCAGGCGTGCTGGCCATGGCCGGTGGGCACAGGACCAGTCGAGCGACAATAGGGGACAGACAGGCAGACAGCGAGGCTGCCGCGAGGCAGTGCCAGGCAACGGAACGAAGCACAGGCTGAGGCTGCCAGACGAGACGAAGACTCTGAGGCTGGGCCAGACGAAGGAGGCGGAGGATGGAAGACGCGGGGGGTGGAAGCCGGACAGGCGCAGGAGTGAAGACGCGGATTGAAAGTGCCCAACCGGGAAAAAAACCAGGCAGAGGCAGAGGATCGAGGGGGACCAGACGGAGGTAGGAAGACGCCGAAGGAGGGAAGCCCGGAAAACCCCAGACAGAGGGCGAAGACCGCGGGCGAAGGCGGGAGCCAGACGAGGTGCCGAAAGACGCTGGGAGGGAACGAGACGGACGGGCGAAGACGCCGGAGGCGGGACCATGCGGAAGCGCGGAAGAGAGACGTACCGCGGGAAGCGGGGAAGGGCGGGGCACGCAGGACGACGCGGGGAATAGGCGCGAGCCGGCAGGGCAGACGACGCGGAGGCGTGGCAGCGGCAGCAGACGACGCAGGTGTAGAGTAAGCCTAATGTGAACTCTTTTTTGGGTAATATCTTTTAAGTGAGCCCTTGTGGAGTCTGAAGCCCCTCTGCTTTATCATGCCTTTAGATTACTTTTTCCCCACCGAGTCTTACACATAAAATCTATTCAATGAATTGATGGTACAAGGAGCATTTTCATCATAAACTCTGCTTCTCTGTTGTGATTTTTGTTTATTCGCATGGCATCGCATCAGGCTCCAGACTTGATCTGAGAAAAGAAGCACTGCATTCGCCTCAATCTCCAGGAAATTGAGATTTTCTGGTTTTAAGCAGGAAAGGCGAGAAGCGTGAGAGAAGGCAGCTGCATGCATTTTGAGGGATTTCAGACACAGTTGTAGCTGCATACAAACGTGTTGCATGTTCGTAAAACAAGAATTTTTGCAGCGAAACGTGAGAGACTGTAAAATCATTTTGAACTTGCTACAGTTTGTAATTTCAGAGCCCCCAAAACAACATGGCAACTCTCCAGACTTTTTCACTTTCATTTGACATCCTGCAAGTTTTCAATATGTCTTTAGTAAACAAAAGTAGGTTTTTCAAGTTTACATTTGGTTAAGAAAAAAAATAAAGAAACATTTCCAACAGAAATCACAAGAAAGAAACAGACATCCGCAGGTTTGTAGAGCTCAGTATCATTTCAGCTACTAATGAGGGTACTTATCAGGCTCACATTTAATAGAAAACAAGTAGAACTGAATAATTATACAATTAACCAGCCATTTAGTGATCAGGAAAATAATCTTTTAATCATTTTCAAGGAGACATGAGGGTATACACGAACTCAAACTGTAATTGCTTTACAATTCCGCCGATATCGACAGTCTTCCAACAAGCAACGAAGCTGAAGAGCCCCTTAGGAAAATTAAATCCAGGAATTAAACCAATAACTAA
>NW_024582628.1:219218-240742 GCF_018398535.1 Haplochromis burtoni
TGATTCAGGTGTGTTGACCCAGGGTGAGATCTAAAACCTGCAGGACACCGGCCCTTGAGGTCTGGAGTTGGACACCCCTGTCCTAGGGCGTCTGGACCAAACCAACTGAATTGGTTATAACGTCTCACTGGGATACCTCTGGGGTGTTTTCTAGGCACAACAAGCTGAAGGGAAACTTTAAAGTAGGCCCAGTCTACTGGAGATATTACACATCTTAACTGTCCTGGGATCATTTTGCAATCCCCCATCAGAAATTGGAAAATGGAGTAAGCAAAGGAAAGTGGATGGATGGATGGACGGATGGATGCCCATATACCTGCTGAATGTCTGTCAAAGAGCTAAAGTTGTGTTTTTTAGCAATCGCACTTCTTCCATGCAAAAACCATTACGTTAGCGTCTAAACTTGTGACCATATATAGAATAAGCTTGATTTTTACTATGTAAATACATTAAAACCACATTGCATCTATTTAGAACGCGATGTTGAAAGACCATTGGACTCCTGGGGCTTAAAAAAAATCAAGAGTACATCATGAGTCAATAAAGGGTCATAAAGCCAATCATAAACCTCGCCAACACAATTGGAACTCTTATCTTCACTTTGTCATTTGAGCAACCTAAAGATTTCAACAGCAAAGCAGCACACAATACATCACTTTCCCAACGGTTATAAATGAAATCCAGCGACAAGGTTTAGTTGAAGACATGTTGCAAAAAGAGCAGCCAAATTTTTTCCCCCTCAATCTGCATCTGAGAGTCAAGCGTTAACTGTTCGACTGCTGGCTGAAGTGGCTCAAGACTCAAGTCGACAGCCACCTCCTGAGCTGATCTTGTGGACATTCACAGTCACCACTTCAGTGCTGGTTCAGTTTTATTGTTAGCAGCAGCACCATGACTACACTCTTAAAGCTGCCATTGGTCAATGATAACATGCAAACATACCAGAGAGGAGCTGGAGATGAACATTTATAATCTCCTGCAGAATGAGTAACAGTTGTCTTTACTCTCAGGACATCCATCAAGCAAATTCAAGCTTCAAATCAGGGATGTCAATCTCATGTTACATGCCTCATGCAGCCCCACTTGATCTTAATCGATGAAACTCCTTTCTCTCAGTGTAAATAAGTTTAACTAACCCCCGAGATATCTTATCATAAGAAAAAGATGCAATTTCAAAGGTACATCTACACAATGAAGAAATCCTGCTGCAGTAAATGAAAGATCTGTCGGTCCAAAGTCCAAAATTTCCTTCACATTTCCAAAGTCATCCAGTGTCCCAAATTGGAGATTTTTCCTGGCCAATTCAGGCCCCCAGGCCTCATGTTTGACACGACTAGTCCAACAACAGTATCAGTTTCCATGGCTGTGATGTTGTTCAGGCAGCTTTGGAGCCAATTTTAGGTATATTCACTAACAATGGACATCAGTGATAACAGTCCAAAGTGTTAAGTGAATCTAAAAAAAATCATCTTGAATTGGATATTAATTAATTACTGCTTTCAGTCTGTTATCTAAATGGAAAAGACATGACCTTCATCTCTAGAGATAACACTGGTTTGAAATGAAATCAAAGTGATGTGATGATGTAAAGACTAATACTCTGAGAACATCTGTAGGCTCAAACGCTACAAGACTGCAAGAGGAAGTGCTTCAGATAAAATTTATAGTCTATCAGATAACTCCATCTGCTGGTCAAAGCTCATCACTCCTACATAGAAACATTCAAGCGTCAAGGGAAATGATAAGCAGCCGTCTATGAGGCTTTAAGTAAGCTACAGTGCCACCCAGTGGTTAACTCAGGAACAGTTCTACATTTAACAGCGTTTAACAGCAGCTTGACACGCTTTGAATTCAGCAGTTAAAAGCAATATCATGTTTTCCTGCTCTATTTCCTGACACTGAACGAGACTCTTTGCCCTGTGAAGTGACATCCATGCACATTTGCATTGATAACCAACAGGAACAGTCTCTTTGTCTCCTACCTCTGAAGACATCCTGGAGTAGACAGAAATGCAGTTTCCTCTCAGAGCACTTAAATTGCACAATTCTGAAAAGTTATTGCAGAAAATGTGCCAAAAATAAAGCAGTGCCTACCAATATTTAAAAAAAATAATGTGTTATTAAAATGTTGCTTGGAAGCTTTAAGTAAATCCCTTTTATCAAATTGAGGGTGGCTGGGTATGTGAGGTCTCCTGGCCAGGTCGCCAGTCTGTTGCAATGTTTAAAAAGATGTAAGAAATGATTAAAAAATGATGTGTTTCTACATCTCACGTGTGTAGGTGTTATGCTGTTTTGCTTAAGGCTTCAAAGCAAGCTGTGGCATCACAGAAAACCTGCTTGTGCTTAAAATGTGGGCCCTAAACTCAGCACTGTCGTGTCAAACTGTGCAGAAAGAAGCTCAAACTTTGAATAAAAGTTGCAACCAATAAACGACAATAAGCAAAGCAAAACTATGGAGCATAGATGGACACCTGGACTTCAAAATTGCAATCCATCACACATAATCTAACCCACTACAACAGTGCCGCAAGCTATTTTGACAGAGTTAACTCATATGATCAAAATGTGAATACTAAAATCTCGTTGGAAGGTAAGGTTTCGTTACCCTGGATTGCTTTATATTGCTCAGATGTTCCTGTTGCTGCAAAAGCTCACAAAAAAAATCAATAAATCAACCGCACTTTAAAAAAAACTTCCATTCTTCTCTCTTTATTTAACTAACAGAGTTGGTGATTTAAAAAAAAAAAAAAAGCCCGCTGTTCTCTCAAACAGTGAGGATGCTCCATCTGAGTCGCTGAGTGAGCTTTTGTGCCTCAGAGGGTGGATGATCCCCTGACGACTCATTTCAAAAACACCAGGGTGTGAAAAGAAATGGGTCCTCTTGGGATTGCAGCTTAAGGAAAAGAGGCCACCCGGCTTTGCGGGAAATTGAGAGCAATCTTGGTGCTTTTGACACGGCTGTCAGTGGGGCGCTTTAATTTAGGGATCATTTTTAGACTCCTGCCTGATCTCCTAGTAGAGGATGCCTCCGCACATAATGATCCCTACTAATTCTGTGGGTGCAGCTCGAGCGGCTGGAAATGGCTAATAACAGCCCAGCTGAGGTCGGTCTACCAGCAAATGTCAGGCAACAGAATAACAATTCATGAAATGGATGAGTGGTTTATTGATTCCGTAAGACAAACACGATAAACTGGCTGCTGCGTGTCTTCACTGCAGCTCAGGAAATCAATTCCTCCGGCGTTGGGAGTAAAAGGCAGCTGAAGTCGGCTTCAAAAATTCATGTATGGGCTGTCAGCGAAAGAAGAGCTCATTTCTTCTGATTAAATCAGTTTTTTTTTCCTGTCACATTCCATCGTTCCTTTTCCTTGTTACCATGACAATTTTAATTCCAGCAAAGAACGCTAATGCAAACGCCGGCTAAGACCAAGGACGTACAAATCTATCATAAACAATAACACGTCTCACTTCATTCAAACTGAAGCACAAGAATGTTTTCCATTTGGCAGGAGAGTAGAAGGAGAAATACAAGCTATCAAAGTTGACCTTTTTTTAATCTTAGCAATATCTTCTTTTTAGATGCTAAAGATTTTGGTGGCTAATTAGCTTACTGACAATAAGATGTTTTGAAAGTAGCATCTTACAGGAATACAGATGTTTTTCTAAATACACCTACGTGCTTCCAGACAAGAGTGTCGGATTAGTACTACTGTTAACATCATAGCATTAAAAGTATGGAACCGGAGCTAGAAGTAGATAGCCTAACTTAGCATAAACATTAGAAACAGTTAGCCTAGCACTTTTCAGAATTACTTGAATTATATGAACTACAGCAACAAAAACAATACACGGCAAGAAATTGTCACTTTATATTTTACTTATATATTTATATTTATGTATTTCTTTATGAATAAAAACTATATTTTGTCAGTTTGCAATGCTATGCTAGCTGTTTCTTATCTTCATTTTACTCTAATGCCAACTTAGTCAAGCTTCACTCTTACATCCATGACAGCAGTCCTGTTTTACAAAGTATGTACACCTTTTCTGTAATTATATACATTTTAAAAACATGCTAATTTATAGTTTAATAATCAAACAGTCAATGTAAAGAAGCCTTATATCAGGGTAAACTCACTGAACATTTTATGTCTTCAAGGTGTAGACTTGCTTTTAGAAGGTCTGGTGATGTATCAAAGAAGTTCACTCTTAAGTTTAATTTGCCATGTCCCACTTATACTACTACACTTTATACAGCAGTAAGAAGGTTACTTCCACTTAACTGCTCATTGGTTTTTGTGATCCGCTGTGGAAATTTTAAGGGAAGCACGACTGTAAATGACATGGAAGAGTTCTAGTACTCTGACAAACAAATCAGTCACACTTCAGTTCATTATTTGCTGGAACTTGAAGTGATCTCAGATGAGTCATTTCAGACATCAGAGAGCAAGCACTGTGATGTGAAATGTTTTCTGCTCAAATATAAACCCACACTTGTGCTACTACATTAAAAGGCTTCTGCTCACCAGTCTGTGTGCTGATCATCAATCACCAGCAGGATCTTAGGCTTGCGTATCACAGGCTTGGCCGGCTGAACACCTCCTGCAGAGGCGCCTTCAGCAGCCGCCGCTGCCGCTGCTGACTTAGCATGCGCGGCAGCCGCCACATTCTGGGCCATCTGTGCACTCTTCACCACGCTGGAGAAGGAGCTGAGGAAGCTCCCTGAGCCTGAGGCCGGACCAGAGGCTGAGCCAGAGGATACGCCCGAGGCTTGAGGCTGGCTTGGGACGCTCGGGGGCTGCCGCCTCTCTGTGGCTGGGGAGGCAGGAGAAGAAGTTGATGAGCCTGGCGGGGTCGGCCTCTGCAGATCCATCATGTAGCCGTTGGGGAGGTTGGCCACAAAGCTGCTGTCTGACAGGCGCCGGCGAAGGTAGTTCATGGTGATGGGCTGGTGGGTCAGTCAGGCCAGAGGTGAGAGGGAAGAATGCCTGTAGTCCTGGAAAAAAAAAAAGAAGAAGATTCAAAACACAAGAAGCGAGCTCAGGCTCAGTTTTTAGTGCTGTCTATGGCTGATGTTGTGTTAGTCCAACATACAAGCTACACCAATCTCTGATGGAGTGGTTGTCTCTTTGGTTGCATTCTGAATTGACGTATTCACAGAAAATCCCCCAGTGCTACAGAAGCATTTTAACTTCTTCTGGGTAATTGCTTGCAGCCAGCAAAATTAATGTTTTGATTCAGACTAACTGCTCTAATCAGCCATGTTTCCTGCTCCAGCAGGCAGCTAATCAAGCAAAAACAGCTCTGATAAAAACGTACAAAATGAGTTTATCACACAATTAGCAACTAGATGATGATCATGATGGAGGATGTACTAAACCACAGTGACAATGATAGTCATGGCACAGAGAACTGTTTGGTGCTTCCCTACACTGAGCAAACAGGGTCACAACAGAACAACAAAGTTTCAAACCCCCTCTCTCAAAATGAGAGCATATTAACAGAATGATGCAAACTTGACTGCAGCTCCTCCGATGGCAACTTGAGGTTTGCTCCTAAATGAAGTCAAACTCAACAGACTCTTATGTTAAAATGCACAATTTTAACCAGGAATATAACTTTTCTTTCCCTTCCTCGTCTAATCGTATTTCTCTGTCTTTAACTTCCAATATAAAGCACCATGAGGTGACAGTTTGGTGCTTCACAGATAGAATTGATGAAAGGGTGAGTGAGATTTGTAGTAGAAAGTGCTTTGGGCAATCTATTAGAGTGGAAAAGCACTAAGTACCAGTCCATTTACCATGTATTTAATTATTCTAGTCATTTAGCTTTATACGTATCTATCAATAGCGGACTATCTCGTGAGCGCCCTGAAGCTTTGGTATAAAGATTAAAAAATAAAAAATAAAATAAAAAAAACAGGAAATGCTTTCTCGAGATTAGTTCTGATGATAATATATCAGTAGTGCGTTTACAGTAATCCAGATGATAAGACACTGAAAAAGCTGTCAGGCTATGAATTGTTTAACACAGCCTAAAGTGAGTAAAAGATTATCAGCAGTATCTATGGAGAGTTTGAGGTAGTTCACTGAGCAGACTACAGTATATGGCATGTAAGCATCAGGATTCGATGCTGAGGCACAGATGAATCTGATCCAATATTTAACAATATGATGCTTCTCTACTTTTCCATGTTCACACTAATCAGCGTCAGACCTCAGGCAAAATGAACCACGGATGGAAAGCAGTGTCACATCGATGAGGATGAAAAACTAGAGCTGTTATTACTGTGACACTTCAAAGTTGTTCCACTGTGATTTTCTTTTTTCTTATAACAGCTACGAATCTGTTAAACCCGATTTGCATAAGATCGAGTTACCCATGCCGAGTGGGACAGAAACCGCTGGCAAATAATTCAGCGACGCAGCCGTGATGATGCAAAGTTGGAGGAGATTCATAGCTCATTTCTTTGTAAAGCAGACGAGTCAGTTGGAAAAAAACAGTTATATAACACATGGAACCCAGCGAGGCAGAGGAGAGACATTCAGGCAGATTAGCCATCAAACTGCAGTGAAGCACGCACGCAAGCGGAGAGGAAAAGAAACCCCTAAACCTGATTAAAACTAGGCTGCTCCCACTATAAATGGAGCTTAGATTAGATAAAAGTGCATTTCTTATTGTGGCGTCTTGTCTCAGGCGGATGCGCCCAGTGTTTGTGGCTGTGTTTTTGCAGAGGAGGAGAACCTGACAAGCCTGCAGACATAAGAGAAGGATGTGGAGCAAATGTTACATCTTGACAGGTTATTGTAGTCAGGTTATCGCCAAGAGGAAGCTTTCTGTGAAACTTGCAGCTGTTGCCTGATATTGCGAGGCAAGAAACTGAAGTGAGACCTGAGCTGCACAGAAGCTGAACCGTACTATTCTGCTTAGCAGCAGCACAGTTACAGCTGTTAGCAGTGTGATAAAGCGCCACTGGATCTCTCCTGACAGAACACTGAGCTCAGAGACGAGTAAGGCCCTATTAATATCAGTCAGGTTACATGAATTATTACAAAATCTAAATACAGCATAGTGTCCACAACGACCTGATCGTTTTCATCCTAAGGTAAGAGTTGCACTCTTAACTCAAAACGTTCATTGCATCATCTGGCCATCCGGCAAATTAAACTACAGCATTCACCATCCACTTAGCTCTAATTTCGTCTTCACTAGGTCCCGAGAAAAAGATCGGGCCCTTAATCTGCTAATTATGCTCCCCCGCTAGTGACTAACTTTCACCTTATTGCTGTTTGCTGCTGGGCAAATGGAATACAGTGATATTATCATGGCTCCCTGCTAGAGAAGCTGCTGAGAGTGAGAGCAGTGACAATGAAGGTCGAAAACTAAAATTAGCTATAAAAGTTTCAAAAGTTCTCCACAAAAGTGTGTGAAGCTGTAAAATATATTTGACTTTTTTCATATTACACAAAACTGAAAGATTGTTAGTGTAAAAATATTGATTTTTTTTCATAGACATTCAAAAAGTGTCTCACTGTAAAGCAGTTTTTAAACATATGGTACTGAAGGAACCCCATTTCCTACAAAATACTGGAATACTGAATAAAATATAAATAAAAACAAAATCATAAATCTATCAATCTTTCATTCACAGTAGAACATAGAAAACATATCAAGTGTTTAAACTGAGAAGAATGCTTTGCAACTAATTTGGTTAAATGGCAACAGGGAAGTTTTCCCAGAAATAAAGACGAGCTGATCTTTATCAATTTGCAAAAAAAACCCTTCATCTACAAATTGTGGAACAATTTCATAACGTTCCTCAACATAAAACTGAGAAGACTTTGAATAGCTCATCATCTACAGGTGTTAGGGTGCCTGGGCCTCGACCCAGTGTTTTGTGTGTTTGCTTCTTTCATTTTGTTTATTTGATTATATTCTAGCTTTCTTTGTCTAATGCGTTACAGGACTGTTCTAAGTTTAGGTTCTCTGTGTGTTTATGTTAGAGTTTTAGTCTTCTGGTTTCTGTCTGTGCTCCACAGTTGCTGTCTCCCCTGTCGGCTGTATCCTCTTGTCCGTGTCTCTGTGTTATGTTTCCTGTTTTACTTTGAAAGTCTGCGTCTCATATTAATGTATCTCATTTTGCTTCCCTTGTCTCGTTAGCCCTGATTGGTCAACCCTCATTCTTGGCTGGATGGGAGCATCCAGTTGACAGCTTTCTCAGAGAAGGCCTTGTATATTTCACCAAGACGATGCTAACTGAACTAGCCTGTCCTCAATCCAGACCAGTAACCAACTGAAATCATTTAGAGTATCATGAACCAAAACTTAAGACCTCCTCAGTTCCCAGAAGTTTACAGACTTTTTGAAGATGTGGTGCTGACATCAAAATTAACATGAGTTAATGGTACATTTTCTCAGTTTAAACATTTTATATATTTTCTGTGTTCTGTTATGAATAAAATATGGCTTTATGACATTTGCAAAATCAATGCTTTCGGTTTTCGATTACATTTTACGACGCCTTCGACTTTTTGGGAAATGGGTTTTTATAAAATATGGACATTTTTAAAGCCTTGAATGTGTTTTTTCTTTTTTTACCTGATGCCATCTTGGTATTTTGAAATATTTTTGATTGCATTAGGACGAGAGGGTGAAGAAGTAAATAATGGGACATTTCTAACACATTTCTAGATTTAAAGCATCGCTAGCCAAGGTACCTAATGCTAGCTACCTACCTTGGCTAGCAATGTGAATTGTAGAGACACAAATATATGCTATGCATTGCTAACATATAAAAGTCTCTCTAGCAACATAGATAACTAAAGTACAGGGTTTGGGGAAGGATAGTAGTATAACTAAAAAGACAGAAATACACACAAGCACCAACACACTAGCTCAATGACTTCTTGTGTGAGGCTGGAAATATTCAAGTCAAAGGCCATAAATAGCATTTAATATAACAACTGATTGAATTTGGAGCCACTGGAAGGACTTGTCCTGAATAAAACATTAGCATTCTGCTAATCAGTTGAGGATTTCCACCTTATGATGCCTAGCTGATAGTACCCTCAACAACTACACCCTTAATCGTGCAGAACTTTAGGCTTTGACAGTGGGAGTGAAAAACTTCCTTTTAAAAGGAAGAAAATGGGGAAGTGGCGCATGCACACTGGCTTTGTTTTCAGCATCAAAGTCTGCGGCTTGAGACTGATACACATTTACTCTCTATCAATATACAGCAGCAAGATGTTATATCTAGGATGGAATCACGGTCAACAGTGTGCTTTCTTTATGACAGTCATAAAAATACTGAATATTATGAGATTAAGACTTTATTACTTGAATTTAGGGGTTGTTGCCCTGGAGTTTATTCTGGATTAGGATCCCAGTTGTCAGTAGGAACAGCAAAACAGGAGCTGTAATAAGCTTTCCAGCAGGTAAGCTTAACAGTGTATCCTACCACCGAGTGATGGGCATCCCCCCATGGAATTATGCTAATATGTCAACCACTGCAAAGTTTATACAATGCAAATAAGCCAGGTTTCGGTCACATTACAGTAAAAAGAAACAGCAAAAGCAGGAGCTAGAAAATCGACAGAATAAAGAGAACAGCAAACTGTAGCAATTACAGGCATAGATTTACTGACTGGCAGCTCTGTCCTCTTTGTGACAACTTGATCTCATTGAAAAGACGAAAATTACTATCTTTACACTTGTGGCACATTTCTACTTTTTCAACCACCCCCTCAGCAAAGTTTCCTCTGTGCCTCAAGTTTTAAAAGCCTTAAAGCTTTTTCCTCATCGTTCTCTCAGCAGTATACCCGCACACTGCTACCCCTGAACAGGTGGCAACACTGCTCATGGGACTCTAGCAGGAAGTAGCAGAAACAGGGTCAATCGCTGGTTACTGCGGCAAAGCCTGAGTTTATACTGAAATATCCAAACATTCAAAAGCTTGAATAATCCTCAGTTGAAATAGACGATAGCAGCAAAAATCAGCTCAGCAATAATCACAGGCTTAGCTGCTAATGAAGGGGAAGGAGGACGATAATGCCACACCATACTCTGGACCCCCACTGATGTACAGCGTGCATTTTTCTATATTTAAAAAAGCTCGAAATTGACGAGGAGAGAGTGCGGCAGACCCAGCAGCCTTCCTTCCTGTTCTTTCCTCCTTCACATCCAGTCTGCGAATCTGTTACATCTAGCACATAATCTGAACGCCTCTTCTGTGAATTTACACACCAAAGCCTGATAGAAGTGTTGACTGAGTGGTGGAAGACATGCAGCAGTGCCACGTCGTCTTCTCTGACCACTCCACGGGCCTACAGGAAGTTAAGAGCACGTGCCATATATTCACACCGTGCCATAAAGACTACTTGCTCCCCGCTAAGGTTTTCAAGTGCCTGCCTCTCCTAAATGACAAAGTGTGGAAACCTAAACTGTGTGTTATCTAAGACCCTAACTGCTCTTAACTTCCTTCTTAAGGCTCTTACGCGAGCGTACAGCGCCCCTCACACCCCAAAGCCAAACATGAACACACGGACAGATATTGTCTGCTAAACTGGAACGAGCTTACAGGGATCAGTGCTCATCTCCCCAGTGTGCAGCGTGTCACCACGAGCAGTCGAACAAGGTTTTAATTATTCATGACAGTCTGAGGTGAGTGGCTGGGGGTTGTAACGAGAGAGAGCAAAGCATAGCTGCTTGGACTCGAGTCTGAAATTAAAGAGAGCAGAGAGACAAAACGCTGGGAGAACGAGCTGGCTGGAACCTGCCCCGAGGCATTCTGGGGGATTATTAATAACCGTGCGGGAATCGGTGCCGCGTTGATGCTCATGATGTTACTATCCTGGGGCCATACAGTAAAAATTCCTTGGTGGCAGGCCCTGTTGTCATGGTTACCATAGATCATATTAATATTCATCGATCATCATCAGTCAGTCAATCTCTCTGTCTGCCAGTACACATGTGTTGTTGTTTCCTCTACTGTTTTTGGAAACAAAATCGGTCAAACTTCTCAACAGCGAGCATCTTAATCTACAAGGCAGACAGCCATGAAACATGCCGGGCCCACTAAGGTTGATCAGATCCTTTCAAATTACCCTGACCTCTTCTGTAGAGCCATCCTGTCTCAAGCCTCAAAATCTAATTAGATCACTGCTGTTTTGTTGCTTCAGACCAATGCTCTCACCCATCTCAAGCAAAAAAGCAAATTAAATACATATGTTTTTGTTTTTCCAAAGTCAAGTCCCAGGCTTCGTTACCACATCTGTTTGGTTTTTTTTAATTTAACTATAATACTTCTTTACACTGTATTAGATTACCTAACTTCTCATATTAACATTTAACCCAATTTAGATTTTTGACTTTGTTATTTCTGCTTTGGAAAAAACAAAACAGCCTGTCTGTAATTTTATTTTTCATATATAATGGACATGTCACGGACATCTTTTATTGTAATCTTTTGATACTTTTCTGTGTCTGCGCTAGCTGTAAGCTAGTAGCAGCTGATCTAGTCATCTGTCAGTCAGTCCACCTTTGGGGTCTATTCAGATCCTTTTTATTTATATTGTACCAAAGTTAGATACAAGGTGCGAATCTCATTGCTTGTAAAAAAGAAACTCATGTTTTCATCCAGTATGACACGTTTTTCTTTGTCTTTCTGGGGTTTGACTCACTCAAGGCTTTTGGGGCCTTGCTAGCTTAGCTAGCTTATTCAGAAGCAATGGCTGCCTCCTGCTACATATGGCCTCACAAGCATTAGAATCTGAATACTTTAATAATCCCTAGGGAAATTGTGTTGGTTACAGTTGCTCCAAGACAGCAACAGTAACAGACTAAACTAATTAATAATACAAAATGTTACAGAGTTTACAAATTTAACAAATAGCCCTAATATATACAAATCACACAATTATAAATATCAAGAATATTACAGAGGTGAAATATATATGATTGACATTTAACTCTGACCTGTGAACTTTGTCATTTGCTATTTTACTGTAGAGCAGCGGTCCCCAACCCCCGGGCCATGGACCAGTACCGTTCCGTGAGTCGTTTGGTACCGGGCTGCGAGAGTTGAGGCTTAGGTGTGAAATTTATGGTTAATTTGGTTTCCCTGGGTCTTTTCCTGTGTTGTAGTTGTGTGTCTTATTTTGAAAGAAATATTTAAGCATTACCATAGCGACCAGAGAGCATTAAGGGGCAGAGAGGAGTTACTCTCAATGTTGATGCCGCATTTCAGATGCTGCTAATAAAAGTTACATAATTACACAGTGAATTTGCGTTTATTATTATATTTACAAAATACCACAATTTCTGTCTTGGTCATATCATTTTATTTTGTTGTATTTATCACCTTAAAGGCTGGTCTGTGAAAATATTGTATTGAAAAATATTTTTTCAAAAATACTGAAAATACTGTCTGACATTAAACCGGACTGTGGCACAAAAAACGTTGGGGACCGCTGCTGTAGAGCGTGTGCAAAAAGGCTGTAACTACTGCAGTGTTTACAGTGTGTTAGATGGAGGAGGTGTACAGGGAGATGGCCACAGGCAGGAATGATTTCCTGTGTCGTTCAGTGGTGCTTTTTGGTGATCTCAGTCTCTCACTGAACATGACACTGAACTGGTCAGTCACAGCTCCTGTGACTGACCAGTAGGGCTGCCACAAACGGTTATTTTGATAGTCGACTAGTCACCGATTATTTTTGCGATTAGTCGACTAATCAGATCATCATCCACTGGACGTAAAACTACAGCTTATTGCACCAGCAGCATCTGCTCTTATATAACTATCATTAGCTTACAGCTTTAAGTGTTTAAGGTCTGTGCTAACTAAAAATAAAGACAAGATGATAGTTTATTAAATTTTAATGAAATTTGCAGATTGTTTCGGTGAAGTTTAATAAACTCCTTGCTATCTAAAATATAACAGGACACCGGAGTAATTCTGAGCATCTCACACTTCTGATAATCAGCTGTCTGCTTGACGTTTATTCAGCTGTGTAAAAACTATAACTTTAATCTCAGCCAAACCGATTTACTCAGGAACAAATAAAATACTGAAAAAAGCCAAACAATAACATTTTTAAGTTATCTAAGTGACTCATATATCATGTTTAACCTGAGTAGCGAAAGACGGCGGTGGGTTTGAAAACGATTTGCGGGGCCTCACGGTCGTGACCTAGCCCCCGGCTAGCTATCGAGCTAGTGGGTAACAGACGTCTCCGAAAACGTCGGAGCGCTTTTGAAAATATGTGGTGTCTTGATAAACTGAGCAGATATTTGAGGTTTACACAGCTACATTCTCGCCTGAAAATATGTTAAACGTTTATTTTGTGACCCAGAAAGAATAATAAGAGTAATATTAAAACTAACTAGCTGCCGCCATTGTTGGAAACTAGAGCTGGGCGCGCTATGAATTCTGGGACACAGCTTCTTCTTCTTCGGGGTTTAACGGCAGCTGGCATCCTTGTACATGCAGTGCTGCCATCTTCTGTTTCAGTCCGTTATTACACTCTTAAATCCTGCTATTATTCCTGCGTCTTTTGGGATCTTACAAAGCTTCAAACGACGCGTCGACTATTAAATCAGTCGTCGACGATTTTGATAGTCGACGTAATCGTGGCAGCCCTACTAGCCAGCATGTCATGGAGTGGGTGGGAGGTATTATCCAGCATTGTCCTTATCTTGGACAACATCCATCTCTCCAACACCACCCCAAAGGAGTCCAGCTCCATCCCCACAACATTACTGGTCTTGCGGATCAGTTTATTGAGGCTGCTGGCATCTGCGACCCTCAACCTGCTGCCCCATCATGCAACAACATAGAACATGGCACTGGCCACAACTGACTCATAGAAAATCCTGAGCATTGTCCGATGTTGAAGGACCTCAGCCGCCTCAGAAAACAGAGGCGACTCTGGCCTTTCCTATAGATTGCAGTGCTGTTTTAACCCAGTGCAAAGCTAGCAGTATTTCCTATTATATGGCTCCACAAGCTAACACAGTCAGACTGTTACTGCCTTTGAGCAACGTTTGGGAAACTAAAAATACATTTTCATCTTCACTGATCGTCACTGCTCACGTTTGCTTAGCTGTAAATGCTACTAACCGTTCGATGTTCCGTATGCACGCTGTACTTTGCAAATAACAGAGTTCAGACTATAACAAAACAACAGCATCATCACATAATCTGCACTGTCTTCTCAGTCACTTAGTAACCCACGCTTACGTAGAGCTACAAGCAGGGCAGAAGTCCATCTAACTGACACGCCAACCTTTCAGGAAACAGGGATGTTTGCATGACTCATCTTTGTGTGCCTAGCACTCCGCCACCTTTTTCATGTTGCTACTAGGAGTGCACTAGGAGGCTATGGAGCTGGAAAAAACAAAACATCTCTGCCAAGTCATTATCATACAATAACAACATCAACATAAAGCTCTGGAATAAATAAATTACTTCTGTCTCAGTCTGATATGTTTAATGCACAATATTAAACTGGTTAGATTATGATGGCATGACTTTATTGGGCTGTATTACGTGACCTCATAAGGAGTCCATTACTGAAATTGCTACATAAAAAAGTAGATTAATTAATGGTAATAAATACATATAGTGTTCATACTCAATACAGAATGTGCTCAGAGCAGAAAGTGTTCTAAATCCTAAATATGAGCAGTGGCATTTGCTATCAGCTAAACTGTTATTTATGCATACATACATATATCCATCTTTATACAGCACTGGCTCAAAACGATTTCAATCCGACTGTTAAAACCAAAACCTTTAAATTTGACTAACTTTGCAGAAAACTGAATCCTTTGCATTTGGGCCACACCAAGCAAAAGGTTTTGCCACATATTTTTCCAGACTTGGATCCATAAGAACCTCCCAACATATCACAAGTCCAAAAATACTGCACAACATTATAAAACATACTGTTAATCTGCAGTATCTTTCTCTCCCTGTACGTTCTCGCCTCTGCGGCGGCCGAGACGTTTACAGCAAAGATGGTATGTTGAGTTGCTGTGGGAGGGTGCGTGGACGCCTGCTGCTTAGTTGATCAGCCATCGCAAAACTTGCAAAATGGCAGCTTGTGAAGACACTATTAGCCTCTAGGGTGTTGATTTCAATGCACCAAAATGCTAACATGCTGCGAAATGCTTTCAGTGCACTGCCTCTCCTTTCTACCAACTTACTTCCAAGCAAGACATTGTGCCAAGACGCAATTTGGATAATGGGGACATAATTCCGATTAGGAATACAAAATCCATTTCAAAAACCACGAAGCGTTGGACCTAAACTGAAAATCTCACTAATTTTGCACTTAGAGCACACCTAGGAGGAGCAGGAAAGTCATCGTCAAACTGCGAAACTCGATGGTTCAAGTGACACAACAGTCTCAGTTCACTATAAGTGTCTGCAGCAGCAGCAGCGAGGAGCCGGTGAGGCGAGGAGTCACCGCCAAGTCACCGCGGTAGTGACCGAGCCAAGCAGTCACTGCAGACACCGCATTAGTGCACGTCCACACAAAAAGGCAGGAGGCCGACTAAATGTACTGAATCGCTGCAGAGATTAGAGGTTCATCAATCACTCAGTCAGTCTCAAACAACATCTTTCAGTTAAAGGGAAAAAAATACAAGTGTAAACACAATTCTGGCTTCCAGCGTTTGGTATAGAGCTCCAGCACGACGTAATCCAATACACCACCCATTCCCTTCATATCTGAGCTATGACCAACAGGTTGTCAGTGAATCATTTCCATAATCGCAGCATCAGTGGCATATTGATTCATTCAGAACAAGCCTCCACATTACTACAGCTTGTTTCTCCCAGTCATTTCACAAACTGCTCTATTTTCTGCATTAACTTTTGACATGCGTCTAGTAACGCTGGCTGATTAAGGACAAAAAGGTCACTCTTATCTTGTGATTCATCTTTTAGCCAGAAAACATGAATCATTAGCAGCTGCAGTCGGCCTTTCATGCTGAGGAGCATCTGCTGGAAGGGAAACAGATAACTGCTGATGGACAGAAGGCTTGCATCTGCCTCCTGATGACCTCATTACTATTTCATTGCGTTTATTTTGTAGTGTGGCGTCATTGGTAATAAATATTAATAACTACGTTGTAACACTGCATCCATTGTGCAGCACAGAAGAGCATTACAATAAATATACATGTTTGTTTGCAACACTTAAAAAAAAATTTATTTACTCTTTAAGTGCTTTTTTTTCTTGCTCTACAACAATTAAGCTCTCTGGGTAAATAAGAAAAAACGCTGGGTGTGGTATAATCTGATCTGTAACCTGGCAACAAAAACAACAGCACAGTCATCATTCATCTAAATCAAAACACCTTTACTAAACTCTGATTGGTGGACAGAAGGATCTGAAAGCTACCTAGACAAACAAAACATGAAATGTCCACTAGTGACCAGCTGTCAAAGCTTTAGCATCCAGCAAATCGCTTCCAGTGTCACTACCCGATCCATACCGGAAACCCAATCGATACCCCGCATGTGCGAAAGGTGTCTACTTCCGGTCGAAGCATTTTACGATAGTTACGGGTCAGAGTATCTGTTAAGATGTTAAGAATAATAAGTACCTCTTAAAGTTTTTGCATTAATGAACCATTTCAATATAATAAAAACAAAAACGAAAAATAAAAAGATAGTTAAGGATCAGGACTCCCCGATCCTTGCTGCGCATGTGCAAAGTCGGACCGTACTGTCGCTACCCGATCTATACCGGAAACCCGATCGGTACCCCGCATGCGCAAATCTTACGTCACTTCCTCTCTTTGCCAACATTGCGACATTCAATATATTTGAATGATACGGTTAGCGCCCAGTTAGCTCCTAGCATTTCTCAACAGCTCTGCCTCCTTTTCGACTACCGGGACATTTAAACAATGGATAATCCGTATCCACAACAAATTTTTGCTTTTCTCCTCAACAGAGAGCATTCCCCGATTGAACAACAGCGCCGTAAAATAAGAAGAATGGCGCCTAATTACAGACTTAATAATACTGACTTAGTAATGTGTCACGTGAAGATTCAGCAGCCAGATGAAGTGTTTACTGACAATTGACAGTGATAGCGCACATCATCATCGCTATTCCAATCAATCCTCTCCACACAGACAAGCATAAACACGCTCGATTATCACTAAATCAAATTTAACACACGTTTGTAATGACGCTAATTCAGTTTACAACAGGGTTCATTCGCTCGGTCAGCAGGTGGCGGTATCCTCGTACACTGGGGAGTACACTGCCATTAAACGAACAGAAGAAGAAGAAAACCCCTGCACATGTGCAGTACGGATCGGATAGACCCGATTTGTACGGTCCGACTTTGCACATGCGCAGCAAGGATCGGGGAGTCCTGATCCGTAACTATCTTTTTATTTTTTTGTTTTTGTCTACATTATATTAAATATCTCACTGAACGTGCTCCTGTAAATAGCCAGCATGTCATGGAGTGGGTGGGAGGTATTATCCAGCATTGTCCTTATCTTGGACAACATCCATCTCTCCAACACCACCCCAAAGGAGTCCAGCTCCATCCCCACAACATTGCTGGTCTTGCGGATCAGTTTATTGAGGCTGCTGGCATCTGCGACCCTCAACCTGCTGCCCCATCATGCAACAACATAGAACATGGCACTGGCCACAACTGACTCATAGAAAATCCTGAGCATTGTCCGATGTTGAAGGACCTCAGCCGCCTCAGAAAACAGAGGCGACTCTGGCCTTTCCTATAGATTGCAGTGCTGTTTTAACCCAGTGCAAAGCTAGCAGTATTTCCTATTATATGGCTCCACAAGCTAACACAGTCAGACTGTTACTGCCTTTGAGCAACGTTTGGGAAACTAAAAATACATTTTCATCTTCACTGATCGTCACTGCTCACGTTTGCTTAGCTGTAAATGCTACTAACCGTTCGATGTTCCGTATGCACGCTGTACTTTGCAAATAACAGAGTTCAGACTATAACAAAACAACAGCATCATCACATAATCTGCACTGTCTTCTCAGTCACTTAGTAACCCACGCTTACGTAGAGCTACAAGCAGGGCAGAAGTCCATCTAACTGACACGCCAACCTTTCAGGAAACAGGGATGTTTGCATGACTCATCTTTGTGTGCCTAGCACTCCGCCACCTTTTTCATGTTGCTACTAGGAGTGCACTAGGAGGCTATGGAGCTGGAAAAAACAAAACATCTCTGCCAAGTCATTATCATACAATAACAACATCAACATAAAGCTCTGGAATAAATAAATTACTTCTGTCTCAGTCTGATATGTTTAATGCACAATATTAAACTGGTTAGATTATGATGGCATGACTTTATTGGGCTGTATTACGTGACCTCATAAGGAGTCCATTACTGAAATTGCTACATAAAAAAGTAGATTAATTAATGGTAATAAATACATATAGTGTTCATACTCAATACAGAATGTGCTCAGAGCAGAAAGTGTTCTAAATCCTAAATATGAGCAGTGGCATTTGCTATCAGCTAAACTGTTATTTATGCATACATACATATATCCATCTTTATACAGCACTGGCTCAAAACGATTTCAATCCGACTGTTAAAACCAAAACCTTTAAATTTGACTAACTTTGCAGAAAACTGAATCCTTTGCATTTGGGCCACACCAAGCAAAAGGTTTTGCCACATATTTTTCCAGACTTGGATCCATAAGAACCTCCCAACATATCACAAGTCCAAAAATACTGCACAACATTATAAAACATACTGTTAATCTGCAGTATCTTTCTCTCCCTGTACGTTCTCGCCTCTGCGGCGGCCGAGACGTTTACAGCAAAGATGGTATGTTGAGTTGCTGTGGGAGGGTGCGTGGACGCCTGCTGCTTAGTTGATCAGCCATCGCAAAACTTGCAAAATGGCAGCTTGTGAAGACACTATTAGCCTCTAGGGTGTTGATTTCAATGCACCAAAATGCTAACATGCTGCGAAATGCTTTCAGTGCACTGCCTCTCCTTTCTACCAACTTACTTCCAAGCAAGACATTGTGCCAAGACGCAATTTGGATAATGGGGACATAATTCCGATTAGGAATACAAAATCCATTTCAAAAACCACGAAGCGTTGGACCTAAACTGAAAATCTCACTAATTTTGCACTTAGAGCACACCTAGGAGGAGCAGGAAAGTCATCGTCAAACTGCGAAACTCGATGGTTCAAGTGACACAACAGTCTCAGTTCACTATAAGTGTCTGCAGCAGCAGCAGCGAGGAGCCGGTGAGGCGAGGAGTCACCGCCAAGTCACCGCGGTAGTGACCGAGCCAAGCAGTCACTGCAGACACCGCATTAGTGCACGTCCACACAAAAAGGCAGGAGGCCGACTAAATGTACTGAATCGCTGCAGAGATTAGAGGTTCATCAATCACTCAGTCAGTCTCAAACAACATCTTTCAGTTAAAGGGAAAAAAATACAAGTGTAAACACAATTCTGGCTTCCAGCATTTGGTATAGAGCTCCAGCACGACGTAATCCAATACACCACCCATTCCCTTCATATCTGAGCTATGACCAACAGGTTGTCAGTGAATCATTTCCATAATCGCAGCATCAGTGGCATATTGATTCATTCAGAACAAGCCTCCACATTACTACAGCTTGTTTCTCCCAGTCATTTCACAAACTGCTCTATTTTCTGCATTAACTTTTGACATGCGTCTAGTAACGCCGGCTGATTAAGGACAAAAAGGTCACTCTTATCTTGTGATTCATCTTTTAGCCAGAAAACGTGAATCATTAGCAGCTGCAGTCGGCCTTTCATGCTGAGGAGCATCTGCTGGAAGGGAAACAGATAACTGCTGATGGACAGAAGGCTTGCATCTGCCTCCTGATGACCTCATTACTATTTCATTGCGTTTATTTTGTAGTGTGGCGTCATTGGTAATAAATATTAATAACTACGTTGTAACACTGCATCCATTGTGCAGCACAGAAGAGCATTACAATAAATATACATGTTTGTTTGCAACACTTAAAAAAATTTTTATTTACTCTTTAAGTGCTTTTTTTTCTTGCTCTACAACAATTAAGCTCTCTGGGTAAATAAGAAAAAACGCTGGGTGTGGTATAATCTGATCTGTAACCTGGCAACAAAAACAACAGCACAGTCATCATTCATCTAAATCAAAACACCTTTACTAAACTCTGATTGGTGGACAGAAGGATCTGAAAGCTACCTAGACAAACAAAACATGAAATGTCCACTAGTGACCAGCTGTCAAAGCTTTAGCATCCAGCAAATCGCTTCCAGTGTCACTACCCGATCCATACCGGAAACCCAATCGGTACCCCGCATGTGCGAAAGGTGTCTACTTCCGGTCGAAGCATTTTACGATAGTTACGGGTCAGAGTATCTGTTAAGATGTTAAGAATAATAAGTACCTCTTAAGTTTTTGCATTAATGAACCATTTCAATATAATAAAGACAAAAATGAAAAATAAAAAGATAGTTAAGGATCAGGACTCCCCGATCCTTGCTGCGCATGTGCAAAGTCGGACCGTACTGTCACTACCCGATCGTACCGGAAACCCGATCGGTACCCCGCATGCGCAAATCTTACGTCACTTCCTCTCTTTGCCAACATTGCGACATTCAATATATTTGAATGATACGGTTAGCGCCCAGTTAGCTCCTAGCATTTCTCAACAGCTCTGCCTCCTTTTCGACTCCCGGGACATTTAAACAATGGATAATCCGTATCCGCAACAAATTTTTGCTTTTCAATTCAAATTCAAATTTTATTTGTCACACACACACAACCATACACAGTATGACATGGGGGTGAAATGCTTGTAGCTGTACAATGCCCGACCATTAAATGACAGAAGAAAAGTTTTACAATATTTACAATTTACTACAAAAATTTACAAATTAACTTAGGAATTTACAGTAAAGAATGTGCAAATAGCAGAAGAGATTATAAAGATAAGGATTATGTTCAACAGGGGACGCTCTCTGTTGAGGAGAAAAGCATGAATTTGTTTGTATACGGATTATCCATTGTTTAAATGTCCCGGGCAGTCGAAAAGGAGGCAGAGCTGTTGAGAAATGCTAGGAGCTAACTGGGCGCTAACCATATCATTCAAATATATTGAATGTCGCAATGTTGGCAAAGAGAGGAAGTGACGTAAGATTTGCGCATCCGGTACGGATCAGGTAGCAACAACAGCCTTAGCAACAGTGAAGGAAGATGTGTCTCATTTATTTTGGTCATGCTTATACACGAATCTTTTCTGGCAAGAATTTTGTGTTTTGTTGTTTCCTTTATCTTTTCTGAGTTCTCTCTTTGTTACGAGAAAATATTGTTTGGTTTCTTTAAGTACCCCATGCACAGGGCAAACGAATTTTATTTGATTAATTTATTGATATTATTGGCTAAATTTCATATACATAAGTCGAAATTTTCTAACGCAAAACCATCCTTTCGGTGCTTTTTAAATGAAACCAAACAATATGTTA
>NW_024582628.1:255694-289368 GCF_018398535.1 Haplochromis burtoni
AAACCATACAACATTCTCAAAATCTAAAAGCTGTCAAAACCATAAACTTGTTCCCTGTTCAATATCATGCGATTCTTTAATAGACTGTGTCTATTTTGTTTTTTTTTATACGAACCCCCTGACATTGTGTTTGCTATTTTGTATTTGTATATCTGTATTTTGTGCTTTGTCAATAAAGCGTATTCAAAAGAAAAAAAAAAGAAACAGCCTTAGCAACAGGCTAGTAATCAAGATGGTGGTCGCAAGCACCCCTGTGCTAGCAACTGGCTAGCATTTAGCAGCTAAAAAACTACACCTAGTTTAAATTAACAGACACAGAAATAGAGTAAATCTTGGACCAGAAGGCCAGAAACAAATGATGTTAAAGTATTTTTCTGACCAATATCAGCTTTTTCAACCAATTGCCAATATTTACTTGATTCCGAATCAGCAACTCTTTATCTTTTTTTAATGTTCTTAAATGTATTTAAATTTATTAAGCTTTCATACAGCCAGTGACATTCTGTACTGTCATCATACACACACATGGTCAGCTCTGATTTGTATGCTAAGAAGTCAAAATAAAAATGTCAATTTTCTGTACTGTGCTGGTTTCTGCTGCCGAAATAGTTACTGCAGGTTTAAATTGGGTTAAAAGCATATATATGATTTTTAATATTATCAAGATATTACCTAAAATAATTAAAATTCCTTAAAAAGTAAAATCTAAAAGTTAGCTTTTTACTTTAAACCAGATTAGTGACAAGTAGCAGCTCAATTAGGACTAAAACAGGCTCTTCTCCATCAGTTTCATGTCTCTGAATGGGAACCACACACACACACACACACACACACACACGAGTTAATGTAGCCTGACATCTGCCTTAACACAGCACTAGACTGGCCACCCCCTGGTCACAGTCATGACATGGATAGCCCCACCTCCCCTCCCTTACAGCGGAGTGACTGGACTGCAGGCTGCAGAGACACGGCTGAGGGAATCCCTGCACAGATCCATATCACACGAGCTGCCAATTCAAATGAGTCTGACACAGCAAAACGCTGCGCTCGTGTAGCCAAAAAACATTTTTCCATCGGAGCGATAATAATCAATAAAACATGATTAATGCCCAGGAAAAAAAAAGCTTCATTGTGTGAAGCAGCAGCTGTTCTCTCCTAACAGAACGAACCCGCAGCAGGAAGCACAAACACCCCGACAAAGGCTGGGAACAGAAACGTGGGCATGATGCTGAGAACCAGAAAGCGCAAACACGCACAATTTACCTGAGCGGCAATTGTCAGTTATCAGCAAGTGTCGGGCGATGACCCTTCGTCTTCTTCTACTGATGCTGCTGCCTCTTCTTCTTTTGCGCTCAGGTCCGCGGTCCTCCTCAGCCTCCCAGCCAAGTCCCCCTCACTCTCTTTCTCTCACTCTCTCTCCACAATGCATGCTGGGAACGTGAGGGGTGTAGCGTATTCATTACCGCAGTCGGTCCTGTAAGCTCATTGGTCGGATAATTATTTCTTAAAATGAAATGGAAAAATAAATTAAAGAAAATTATATTTAAAAAAATTCTCGTGTGTTTAATTCAAATATCCCTTTAAATATTTTTTGATTTTTTTTTTTAAATTAATCATGAAATGCTTATTTAATGTAGAAAATATGAACCTGCTGATCCATGTATTCAGTTTGCTGTATTTGTTGATCTCTTAAAGCTTGTTATAACAAAGGATGTCAGCGCATATAGAGAATGTGCAAAGGGACACTTTGACAAAGAGAATCACCATGGTTACGGTGACAGTCTGCAAAAATCTTAAATTGTCTAATATTTCATTGCTAAACTTACGTGAAATAATGCAACACACACACAGAGACACACATGCACACACACACAGAGACACAAAGTGCAACATTTGCCCCCGAAATGTAATGTAGCGCTATGACACTGCAGATTTTGATATCGATCAGATGCCAAGTAAATTCAGTATTTCTGATACCAGTACTGATAATTTTACCCTATAAAAGGCATCTTATCTAGGGGAGAGCAGTGTGTATGAATCATAAATTCTGAACACATTTGAATGAACACTAAATCACTTTTACATCTTTTTTACTTTCCACAATAATTTTGAAACTGGGTTTTTCTGAGACCTGCAATCTAAATGCGCCCGTCTTTAAAGGACTTAAAGGACTTATGCTATAAATATAATAGACATGAAAGTCAGCACTAAAAGGTTCAGACTATGTTCAGTGGGCTACAAACTGAACTTGGAAGATAGAAACAAAGTACTGATCTTACTGCGGTGGTATTAATCCAAGAGAGGCACTTATGACAGTAAGTTCACTGCACTGAGATTGCCTCCACAGTCACCAGATCTAAATCCAATTGAGCACCATTGAGATGTGGTGGAACAGTAGATTCAAATTACAGATGCCGAGCTGACAAATCTGCTGCAACTGTGAGCTGTCATGTAAACATGGACTAAAATCTCTGAGGAATGATTCCAGCACCTCACTGAATCTGCACACAAAGAATTAAGGCGCTCAACATGCCACAACCAAAGTCTACAGCACAGGTGTCCAACTCCAGGCTTCGAGGGCCGGTGTCCTGCATGTTTAAGATGTGTCCTTGATCCAACACAGCTGATTTAAATGGCTACATGACCTCCTCAACATGTCCTGAAGCTCTCCAGAGGCCTGGCAATGAACTAATCATTTGATTCAGGTGTGTTGACCCAGGGTGAGATCTAAAACCTGCAGGACACCGGCCCTCGAGGCCTGGAGTTGGACACCTCTGGTCTACAGGTATGTACGCTGCCCACAAGTGACCAATAAAACATCTACTAATGCTTCGATGATAGGTAGCCTCCCATCATACCACCACTTACCATCATCACAACAAAATATAAATGAAGAAACCAGTGGGAAGATATTGGTGATGCTGATATCAGCAGTAGTAAATATTTGATGACAGCAAAAAAAAAAAAAAAAAGAGGGATTAAAAGCGGACCGCCTGGCTTTCACTGATGTAACAGACAGTAATAACGTCACTGATGATTTTTAATAGCCGCCTGTCTGCAGACACGATGCCCAGTTTGTTTCACTGGGGTCAAAACAGAAGAAGCTGATGCAATCAGAGTAGGTTTCATCAGTTTGTTATGCAGCATGCTTGCCTCATAATGACTCTGCGCTCTCTTCAATGAGCACGCCAGCAGCATCACGGGCACAGAGCTGGATTAAGAAAACTTTTAATGAATTCAGGGGTAAGAGTGTGAATGAATGTACAAATCCCAGGATTGTTTTGGAGCTAATTACACTCTAATTAAAAGCAGTGGTCCATCTCCCAGCCCTCCGGATGCAAACGCAGTCACAAACGTTGCAATGGGATCTAATTAACGCCACTTTTTTATGTTGCACTGCAGTAAAGCTCTCAGCACGAGCTGTTGATGGTTGTTTACAGATGTACACATGAATCAGCTTTTGTATGTATATTTTATGCTGCTTTGTTTCGATTTTAAGCCTGTTTCACTTTTTTTTATCCATTAGTAGTATCAGTGACAGTTTATGATCCAGCCTGCTCTTGGCCATAAATCCATTGCTGCCCTGGCTCAGTTTTCCATCAGTGAAACAGCTGTTGCAGACAAGAAGAGAGAAGGAGGCTGCATCCCCCAAGTGCAGTGCAAATGCTGTCATCAGCTCACAGCAGGACACATCTGTACAGCAGCTGAACACAAATACAAATTGACATGACGGCGCAGCATCAGGGGGTTCAGATTAGATGTATAATGAAACTGTGGATTGTGGAAAATGACCAAGTGAGTTGTTTAATACAGTTACAATCACATTTTGGGGTTAAGAGACCTCCAGCAGACGTGCAAATGAGTAAAATGTGCATATAGTGGAACCACAGACTGTATATAAATCATGGATGTAGCTGCTGTGACGTCGTTCACCGGTGTTGTTTTAGATATAAAGTCAACCTGCGGGAACTCCAGGCCTCGAGGGCCGGAGTCCTGCAGGTTTTAGATGTGTCCTTGATCCAACACAGCTGATTTAAGTGGCTAAATGACCTCCTCAACATGTCTTGAAGTTCTCCAGAGGCCTGGTAATGAACTAATCATTTGATTCAGGTGTGTTGACCCAGGGTGAGATCTAAAACCTGCAGGACACCGGCGCTCGAGGCCTTGAGTTGGTCACCCCTGCTGTAGAGGAACAACTACTGAACTATGCAAAGACTGAATGCTGATTGGTATAAAAGATGGCTTAAACAGGAAAGGGCGAAGAAGTACACCTGAGAAGCACTGCGTTCATTGTTTTCAATCCTCAGACTCACTTTCTTTAAGTTTTATTTCTTTTCGTGGAAAGTATGAAAAGGCCTTAAAATGATATGCATTTACTGCAATAAATTAATTAACAGGGATGTCTACAGGGGTTTTGTATAGACTGTATATAAAAGATGGCTATAACATATTTTTTTTTAAAAGAAATGCCTTGAACCTGCATTCTCTCTAATAGCCAGGAGGGGGTGACATATAGTGACTTCTATTACAAAAAGAATTCCATCTGCAAAGACATCTTTAGTAAATATTTTACACACTTAATGCATTTTGAAAAATTGCAACGAATTTCTGGATTTCACGGATCCAAACTTACTGTGTAACCTATATACACGCCAAACATGTTGCCTTTTTTAAAAAAATTCATCCTCAAAAAATGCACTATGATAAAAAACAGGAAGTTGACAGCGATCACGAGCTGGTCCTCATGTTCAGAGAAATGGAAGAAACAGAAATTCTAGGTTCATCCAATTCTCACCAGAAGGCATGCGTAGAGACAAATTTCATGGTTTGATCCAAGGAAGGTGTAGCTGTAAAGCTGTATCACGACTACTTTTTGCACCAAATGTGTCAAGTGAAATTACGCGGTCAGTATGAACGGCTGCGTTATGAATAGGTGAGTCCCAAAAATATTTTAAACGTTTGAAATATTTGCATTTTACACCTCAGGTATGTAAAGGCCTTTACGCTCCAAATGAAAAGCAAAGCAGATTATTTTTTAGAGCTACAATGTAAAATGTGGCTCTCACTCTTTTTCTAAGAAAAGTAATCTATAATTGATGCAGGAGGCCAGGAAGCTGCTGCTGGCCTTGTATCACTCCACAGTGGAGACTCTCCTACTGCCTGGATGTTTGGTACGCAGGGGCCACAATGAGAACAGGAAGGCTGCGCAGAGGGTAATTAACACTGGCCAAAAAATAACTGGCTGCCCTCTGTGACCCCTGGAGGCCATCGCCAGATCCTCCTGTCTGAGGAGAACAAGGGCCATCACAGGTGACCCCCACCCACCACCCGTTTGACTCGCTGCCCACTGGTAGCGTCTCGGGTCAATCAGGTCCCACACCTCCAGACCATCAACCCTCAGGCCACTCACACATGGACTCTATTCTCAGACCAAGTCCTCAGCACAACTTCCAAGCACGTTTCAAGTTGTTCTCTAATGTGTGCCTTTCTCTTAAGCGCCATTTGTAGAGGAAACAGTTGTAGATGTGTTGTTTAAATCCGCTGAGCACCAAAAAAGTAATGCAACACATCTTCTCTACAGCATCCTTATTGGTTTTCTTTAGGAAATGACAACATCACAGAAAGTGAAAAAATAACTGCAGACCTGAGTATTACCACCATCTGAGAATTATGCAGAATTGTAGGAAGACCACATTTCCCACTGCTCAGTTGCTTCTTGTGCTTCACCCTAAAGGGCAGAATGACATCATCAGGTACATCATCAGGGGTCTTGTGGGATAAGTAGATACGTGTTTTTTTTTGTTTTTGTTTTGTTTTTTATTAATTATCGCACCTAAATGAAGCCAGAAAAGCTTTGAGGGATCTAAGTCCTATGACCTTAATGCCAGTATTACCTTGCAAACATGATGGGATTCACTACCAATGGCTAGCTATATTAATTTTGCATGAGAGCATGATAATCATTTCCTAATTAGCACTGACCACCAAGTAGAGCTGAGCTGAGGGGGAATTGTCATTATTTTTTAGATATTTGTTAATAAATCAAAGAGTTCTTTTAAAAAAATCTATAAAAAGATGCTTTCTAAAATCTCAAACATAAATTCCCTAGGTGACTTTTGAACCCCTTACATTACTTACTTACATTACACTGTTGCACCACAAAGATGTCTGAAGTCTTGCTACATAAAGCATCTTTAACAACATAGAAATATACTATGTAACTTTAAATATATCTGTATATCGACACCATTACCAGTCAGCTGATCCACAGGTGCCTTATTCATCTACTAAGGCTGCTCATGCATGGATCTGCTGCCTGCACCTTCAATTTAAGTTTAAGCAGCTATGATACTCCACAAAAACTTCTGCCATCAGCCAGAAATAAAGATCTGACTCGCTTTCATAGCCCCCCCCCCACCCCTGCGGTTTTTGCCATAGCATTCTTCCATCAGCTGGAGCTAAACCACTGTGACTCAGCAGAAACATAAACATCTCACACGCCGGGAGGGCCGCGTGCAAACAAAGCAGAAAGGAGTCATATTTAATTCATAAGCCAGTGCATTGCAGGAAAGACCAGATTGTCTGATACGCCGAAGCCTGGAAGGTCCTGGCAGCTGACTCTGGAGGTCCAGGAAATGACAGCCAGGGGCAGGACTGCAGCCGCCACGAAGCACACGTCAGACAGGAAGGGGCCCCACTCAAGCTGGTTAATGTCAGTGGATATTTACGGTCGCTGGGTGAGCTTTCTGCATCCTGCATGACACAGCTGCATTTCCCATAGGACAGCTCTATCTTAATGGGCAGCAGAGGCATAATGAAGCACGGGTGGTGGATAAATGGATGCAGCAGAAGTGGCAGCCAAATTTATTTTCGCCCTGGGAATTGGGTCTTTGTAATCTAATGTGGAGGCTGAGCTCTTTGTCTTTTTCTTTGTCCCCCATCACCACAGGTGGTTGATGGGGGACTTGATATCATTAATGCAAACAGGCTGAAATAATGTAGATTTATTTGGAAATGAAACAGGACCACATACATTAAAAATAAATATATATGGAAACACAATGCATTTGGTTTGATAACGCCTTGGTGGCTTTATCAGTTTGTTTGTGTACCTGCCTCCCTATTTTGACCCCGCCTCCTCAACAGGTACTTGTGCTAAAAGGGGCGGGCTAAAGGAAAAAAGAAGTGGGCAGAAAATCTAAAATATGAAGATAAAGCATAGACTGTATATGTAAGATGGACAGCATAATGCCATTTGTCAGCATTATGCTTTGCAACTTGGAAGCACAGAGAGGAAAGTTTTAAATGTCACCATGATGTGGATGTGTCAGCTGTGAGATGGATATGACATGTAATAGAATCAGTCTTCCTAATGGCCACCAGAGGGCGACACTTAAACTTGAAAACAATCATTCTGCTGTTTAGAAGTTTAAAGAGGAAACTGCACTTAAATGCCTTGCTCTCTCAGCTCAGTAAACCCCTTTCCTGATGCTTTTTTGGGGGGGTTTCTGTCGACAATTGTCTGCCCAACGGCTCATTAGCAAGTGAGCATATTTATCTCTGCATTTCAAAATCACATCTGCCTTGTTGTGAATTTCACTTCCACAAAGCTAATTCCCAGGAGTGAGGCCTAATCAGAATCAGTGTGACACCGTTTTCGATCTTTAACCAAGGCCGATTACTTTTTTCTTTTTCTTTCATTAAGATCACAGAAGACCTGGATTTAATAGCTTTGTAATTGTGCAAAAAGTCTGTTTCCACCATTCGTTGCTACAGTGGAAACATCCAAACATGCCCATATTCACACTGCAGTTTATAGGAAACATAACAGAAGGCAGTTGCTAGTGCATGTACGCTGATAGGAGGGGGTGCTACAGCGGGTTACTTTACAGGCCTAATGTTTTGTGTCAGATGAAGCACCGGCAGCCATATTGATCATTTTTCATGCCCTGCCTCATTTCACTAAGAGCCCCAAAATGACTGCTGGTGGCATTTATTATGTCAGTTATGAGACACGCAGAAGAAAAAAAAAGACAGAACGAACTGCAGCTCTGACAGCAACAAACAAACAAACAAACACACACTAATGTGCTGCAACATGCTTTACTTTAATAATTGTGAAAACAGTGATTATTCATGTTGAGCAGGTGAAATGATCAATAATCACACCCTAAACAAATCACCCACCATGCACATTACAAGCCTTTCATTTGCATTTTATCAATAAAATAATCAATATAGCCTGTTTTTTTACCTTCTAGTGGTTGGTAAAAGATTAAGTCACATTTTTTTTCATTTTAATCATAAATTATTTTCAAATCACTTGAAAGATTAAAGAGAAATCCCAAGGAGCATTAACCAATCACGGTTAAGCAGGCTTTGAGCAGGACCCTACAGAGATATCGCCAAAATGCAATATCCAAACAATCGTTAATCTTCTTACGGGAAGATTTATTTAAAAAAAAAAAAAAAAAAAAGACCTTATAGACAAATGGAATGAGCAGGCCACGCTTGGATATCGCCCCAAAACACTCACCATCACTCGGAAACAGTGAGGTTGCAGTGGCTGGGGTTGATTCTCAACCAGTTATATTTTTTTAATGTTCACTGAAAGACGCAAATCCAGTAAGTGAACAACATTTATGGGGGGCGTTTGTTTATGATAGGACAGTAAAGGAGGGAGAAGGCGTGCAAATGGTGTGGGGTCAGATTTGAGCCCGGCCCTCTGCAACAGCCTTATGTTATATGGATCACCTGCTCTGTGAGCACTGAGATATACTGGCATCCAGTCACTAGAGCAATATTTAAAGTGACTCAAGGTAGCTTTGTACTCCTGAGTTTGTCACTCGTAGTTGTAAACAACATTAAACATTTTCTTTCAGGTTTTTCCCAAACACGGAGCAGTGACTATCACACGGCGCCGCTGTTTGTTTCCGTGTTCCCAGAAGTTGGGCCCAGCTTCCTGCTGACATCACAAAGATCGTCTAAAGCAGCAAAGCTATCATCAGGCACCAACGCGCAGTCCGTCATGTGTCTTGACTAAGTTGTTACGAGAATTCGTGACACTAATGGCCTAATCTGACACAGTGTTTTTCATCATTACGTGATACAGTACGATGCGTTCGTATGGTAACCACTAAATGTGGATGACGTATAAAACTTCCTGAGATAATCACGAGGAAAGCACTCAGGTGTTTCTTCTGATATGGCTCGCACGCCGCTGCCGTTTATTTTTTATTTTCTGTAAAAAAGTTAGTGTAGTGTCTTTAAACAACACCTCAACAATTGTGATTGTGCCAACATGCCACATGTTTACGTGCATCTTCAATTTGCACATAAAAACAGTGTGTGGAAATGCTGGCAATTTGTAGAAAATCATTTTACATTTGTTCGAGGTGGAAAAATTCAAGCATCAAAACAACAACAAAAAGAAATTATGAAGTGTAACGGGAAAATGTAACAGTTCTGAAGCTTTCTTCTGCACTGCCTCTCGCTTACCTATTCAGCAAACCAAAGTCTCATCATTCAAAGTCATGTGAAGCTGCTTTAATAGCAGCTGACTGAGAAGTGAGTTAATCCTAAACTGGTTATCTGTTCATTATAAACAGCAGCTAATAAATCACATATTCTTCTGGAATTCATTAATATCTGTGGCTTCATTTGTTTTCTTCTCAGTTGCTCCAATTAACACTTTTAGAGCTCAAGATCCACCATTGCTGTCTGTTTTTATGCTATTATTATTATTATTATTGCAAAACACCACCAACCCCCTTTACACCACTGATGTTAAGCAATGACACAAGAATCGGATGTTTTCTTTGGGGGTGCTGAGGGAGATGGAGGGACGTGTTTGGGCTGGTTAACTGTTCTGATGTTTGAGTACGAGGTACTGTATTGGTACCCAGAAGACGCCGAGCTAGATGGGTACCCAGAAGACGCCGAGCTAGATGGGTACCCAGAAGACGCCGAGCTAGATGGGTACCCAGAAGACGCCGAGCTAGATGGGTACCCAGAAGACGCCGAGCTAGATGGGTACCCAGAAGACGCCGAGCTAGATGGGTACCCAGAAGACGCCGAGCTAGATGGGTACCCAGAAAACACAGAGCTGGATTGGTGGGGCGAAGAGGTTGTGTTAGGTGAGTAAAAAGAAGCGGAGGTACTGGCTTTATATCCAGAGGAGATCATGCTAGGTTGGTAAGCCGATATGGTAGCTGGCTTTGGTGCTGCCACTGGCTTTGGTGCTGCCACTGGCTTTGGTGCTGATGCACCACCACTGTACATCAACGTACTAACTAGTGGGTGTGTGGTCTTGTACTTTATCAGGTACTCGGGGTAGATCTGGTGCTTCTCAAACACCACATATATGGAGGGGTTCAATACATCGTCAACACAGCTGTCATAGAAGTTTATGTCCCCTCCGTCCTTCGAAGGAGGTCGGGGATAATCGGAGGACCCTTTGGTGAAGTCTCCCACCAGCACCCGTGAGATGAACATGTCTCTGCCGTCAGTGTCACCGGTGTAGTTGTGGGAGTATTTGGCATCACGGGCAAAGTAACTACCTGTGTTTAGACATCAAAAGAGACCATTGTGATTATCAGGCAAAAACACAAGCATCGTTCCTCACAACCACAGCTGACAAAAATGTCTGTTTGGTGAGTTTGGAGCTTCTGTTTTTTTAAAATGTATGGTTTATGAAAACATGCTTTTTTTTATCACTAACTGTTTCAGCTTGAACATTTCTTCCAATCACCTTTGCCAAAAGCCGTTCCATTAAGTCCGCAGATTCTCCAGTCAAAGTTGTGGTGGCAGATGGTGTCAACAAATTTGGAGTGAGTGCCATGAAAAAGCTTTTTCTCAGTCACATTTCCCCCTTTGTTTTTGGTCTTCATCTGATTCTTTTGCCTTGAAATAGAAGACATACAAATATCTTACGTCAGTCTGGTTTGTCTGTATGTCGTGAAAGTGTGCACGCTGACCCTGGACTGTGTACACAAACATTAACACAGCCTCTGGCTCTGAGGAGTGACACCAGTGCAGGAAGCTTAAATCTGTATTCTTTCAAATCACCAGCAGGGGGCAGAAAATGGATAAAAGAAGTCAGAGTTTACTGAAGTCTGTGGACCGCAGAAGACAATACGTACCATTGAAAGACTTCCCAAAGAGCTTTGTTCTGAATCCTCTCAATTTTGACAATATCAAAGCCTTTCATGGTTTTACAGAAATGAGTTTCCACCGTCTTAAATTCATCTGAAGTGCGCTGGACGGAGATTCGCTGTAAGAAAACAAAAAAAATATTGCAATCTTTCGACACAAGCATTTCCCCTCTCCATTTAGTTAGACATGAAGCTAAAGAATTCATACTGAGTACAAATACAAATTCTATAATGTTATTTTTAAACAAGGCCAGCAACAGTGTTAAAAAAGGCATTTTAGTCCTAAGAACAACACAGAAATGGAAACTCTGAATTCAACGATAGGAAATATATTTCTAAGCTTAGCTTTTTTTTGTCTTTTTGTTTTTTACTTTTTTCCCCCAAATATGTTCATAGAAAAAAATTATTTGGGAAAATCTTTTGCTTACTGTAGAAATTCCACTTGAAGTGTCATCTGCACAGGAAGCAATGTGGGAACCAGTGACTGAATAAAGTAAATGGTTTTTATCTTAAATCAACAATACAATACAAGACCCGGTGAATACAGCCGGGTCCCAAGTTAAACTCTCCAAATCTCTGAAACAGCCAATGAGAACGTAAATGAGAAGGAAGGATAATGTTTACTGATATATGACAGGGTGGTAAATACATTAGAGGGTGACCAGTTTCAGAATACATAGAGAGCTCAGTATTCAGGAACTGTACCGAGGAAAGTTCTTAGACAGTGAAAGCCCACATGGAGAGGACTACAGTAATTAATGGCAAATGGCCTGTATTTGTATAGTGCTTTACTTAGTCCCTATGGACCCCAAAGCGCTTCACACACACATTCACACACTGACAAGCTACATTGTAGCCACAGCTGCCCTGGGGCGCACTGACAGAGGCGAGGCTGCCGGACACTGGCGCCACCGGGCCCTCTGACCACCACCAGTAGGCAACGGGTGAAGTGTCTCACCTAAAGACACAACGACCGAGACTGTCGGAGCCGGGGCTCGAACCGGCAACCTTCAAACCGACGAACTACCAACTCTTGAGCCACGATCGCCCAATAAAGTCTGTGAGAATGTAAACTCCCAGGGTTTAATGGATAACTGGAACTTCCAGTATTCAGGATGGTGTAACGTAAGAACCCACATTGTAAAATACTATGAGGCCAGAATCAAGTTTCTATCTGAGGAAGGATGACAGATCAGATATGATCTTAAAAATACGTTTTTAAGATAAAAGCTTGTCTGTTTTTATTTTATGTCGTTCGGTTGTCTTATTTAATCCCTTTTCTCTCTTTTTTTTTTTGTTATTTTGTATGCGTGTTAAATTGTTTAATATAGTGTTGTATTTTTAAAAAAAATGATTGCGTTCACCTTTTACTAGAAAATTACACAGCATAACATTGAGTTGTACATCTACATTACTATGTTTGGAATATGTTAACACACACACACACACCTCACACACACCACACACAGCACACATCCCCACACACACACACACACACATGGCACACACAACACACACCCACACACACACACACACACACACACACACACACACACACACACACACACACACACACATATTTATTTTTTGTATTATTTTTATTTTTTTAAATGTCTAAACTTGAGTGTGAGCTCAAACAGCAGAGACATAAAAGTAATATTTTATGGTTTCACAATACCGAATATCCTGTTTCGGGGATCTGTGTCTTGTCCCAGTTGTCTGGTATTGGAGCAGATGCTTTAACCACGGGCCGTCTGCAGAGACAGAGGGTTAGGATGACTTTAAATACACAAGGTTTGGGTGTAATACATCTGAAAACATAAGTAACACAAATGCCATTAAAAGTTTCTTCGATATACAGACACCTTCACTTTTTACATATGTTTTAAAATTTCATTTTAAATCAACAAAACATTTTTCCCATCACATGCCATAATGGCAAGAGCTCATGTTTGTCATTTTTAGGGGTGTTTTTGTTTGTTTTTCAATTTTTTATAATTGTTACATAAAAAAGAACAAATAGGACCCACTGCTGAGATGATCTGGATACGGTTAAGAAAGACACACACCTGAGCATGTAATAACCCCCACAGTTCATACTAATATCAGAAAAAACAAACAAACAAACAAACAAACAAACAAACAAACAAACAAACTATGAAATCTTAGGAACTCTTTCTTAACATCCAGGGCGACAGGCCTCACCAGGTCTAGATCAGGGAACGGGTCTAGAATCATATCTCTGTGTCACTGTTTTATCAATTATGTCTTTATGGTAGAAAGAAGCTTGAAAGAAGCCACTTTGAGTAAAGAGCACCAGATAGCTCCCTCGGCACACAGCTCTCACAACACGACGTGATGTCACGGTGTTGGCAGCATCATGCTCTGTGCTGCAGAGACGGGCAGGGCTGAGTTAGGTCAAAATAAAGGTTCACATTTCTGCACAGCAATGAGCTGCATCATAGGCGTTGCTGCTGGGTACAGAAAGTCTGTCCTTCAGTGGTCCAGACAAAGTCCAGAGTTAAACTCCAATACAGTATAATGTGCATCAACAGACCTGAAACAACCAAGTCTGACAGGACCTGCCATGAAGACCAGAATAAACCAAACAAATCCAAGAGTGTAGAAGCCAGACTCACAGCTGCACTACTACAAAATCGGTTTGGGATTTTTTAAATGAAATTTGTGGAAATTCAAAAAAAAAAAAAAAAAAAAAAAGCAACTTACGTTTAGCAAGCTCTGACTGGAGCATTTTTAATGTCTAGTGCTTGCCTGTTTTTTGACATTCTTGCTACTGAATGGACAAACATGGTGAATTTGCTTCACTCTAATCTTAAGGCCCTGGCAACACTAGTATGTTGGCACGTATGGTAAACCAAACCCAAACAAGCACCGTCTTCATGCGGCCTTCCCTCAGCTGGAAGCTCGAAGGCCAAAGCTGGAACATCAAATTCTCCCGAATTCTTCCTCTAGGTCGCCTGCAGTGACTTTGGGATTGTTGACTTTTGCTTAAAACTAGGTGAAAGCGCACTCTCTCTCTCTCTCTCTCTTTGGATACAGGAAACACACACGCACACATACACATGTACTCAGACACAGATATACATACACACCTCGCCCTCCAAACGCCTTCGACGCTTACACCTGATGCGGGCAGGCAGGTCTCTGTCCAGCGCCAGGTTTCAGCTGCAGGACCAGATGACTGTTGTCTACATTGGCTCTCTCCATTACCCCATACCCCCCCCCATCCCTGTCGCAAGTCACGTGTTTTTTATGTTGTAAGTTGTGAGGATTCATGTGCTTCATTGTGCTGAGGGTTTTTTTTCTTTCTGTTCTCAAACTGCTCTCCCATCTGGGTCGAGTTCTTCTTCTTTTCCTCCTCTTCCCTCATGTATTGCATCATCTATCTCTCTGTATGTACAATCAGAAGGCGTCCTGTTTCACTGCATGTACGTGTAACATTGCTAATGACAATTAAACGTCTCAATCAAGTGTTGAACAGGAATCATGTTAGATTCTGGCAGACACACTGGTCTCTACAGACTGGTTGGTAACAAGTTAACAAGTCTATCAGACTCATTTAAAACACTACATGTAAACCAAAGTGAAGGTGTCTTAAAACTTTCTTGGGGCTGTTTTTGGGATGACGTACCTGACTTTCTTTGTTAGGACATCTGCAGCAGAGACAAACAGTGGCCGTCTGCACACACACCTTTTGGTGCCATAGCGTTTATTTGTCTGTATCATGTCTGAGGGGGAAGTTTAAAGTTAAATGATAATGAGAAACTCAGTTTTACATTTTAACATGCAGAAATCAGTCAACACAGAGTTTCTATATTCTTTGTTTACCCTGGAAACTGAGTGAATACGACTGGGAGCCAGCAGTGAACTCCACCACGTCTTTGTCATTGGCCAGGAACTTCTCCTCCAGCTTTGTGCTGTTGATGTCTGCTGCTTTATGTCCGCTAGTCTGCAAAGCAAGAAAGGTGACTGTGTTTTTAACCTGAAAACAAACCTGCATCGGCATAAGAGCAACGAACGATTGGTAAGAGAAATTAATTTATAATATTTAATAAATATCCCAGGATAGCGACTGTCAAATTAGCTTGGCTGAAAACCATTGAGGCCGTTTGAAAGTCTGATGTTCTTTCCAGTAGAGTTACCCTAACAGACTTTAACTTTGACAGTTGAAGAACTCCAAACTTTACTTATTTATTTTTTAAACTCAACAGTCCAGTATGAGCATGCTCAGTTCACATGATCAACTGAGCACAGCTGGTACATGTAGCCGTTTACTTCAGCTGCTAATTTCTCCTCAGAGATACCAGAGCTGTATGCACAGACTGTGGCAGCCTCGATTTACAGCCGTAATAGATGAGATTAAAACTTTAATCATGAGCTGCAAGTCCAGCAGCTTAAACAACAGAATACAGAGAGGATAAAAAAATATGAAAAATATAGTTGTGATTGCAGCAGAAGCAATGCAGTGACCTCCAAAATGGTCAGTGAAATAGAGGTTCAGTGACTATTTGTAGCTCAGATCAGCTCCGCTAGCTTTTCTTGCTGAGGCATGCTGTCAGTGTGGATATCTTCAATAAAACTCTGGAGCAGCTATTTTTTCCATGTTTGTTCACCGTTTTCTACCTCCCAATCTGTTGAGAAGCGTTTCACAATTATACCAGTCCTATGACGTGGCATTACCCAGAGCAAAGACTTTAACCTTTGATTAGAAAATCAGATAGTTTACGCTTTAATAACAGCCTCTGATGTAATAAATCTATTGAGGCAGTATGACTTTAAAGATATTTTAACAGAGAGTGACAACAGAGAACTGACTTCGAAGCTGATATATTGAACGTGTTAGCAAACAGTTACACATTTACATAGTCAAAAACCCCAGTGGATGACACTAAGGTGCTTGTGTGCACCTTTTATGTAAAGGTCCTACATGCTCAGTGCTCCATTATTTTTGCAGTCTAGCACCTAGATATGGTTCTGAGCAGGTATTATAGAATTGGTTTTTAAGAATTTGTTAGCATTGAAAATGCTGTCGAGATGTTTAGCTCTCCTGACGAGAGCTAAAGCTAAAGCCAAAACAAACACAAGCTGAAAAGCACTGAAATGCTTTGTGGAGATCACCTGGAGGGGGAAAACACCCTGTAGGGTCATAGTTCGAGGGACTTTTTTCCACATTACAAATGTTTTTTTTAAATCATGTTTACAACAAAAGTACTGACTCACGTGCTAACAACCTTTTGAAAACACTGTGGATGAACAGTGGATTCTGATGCTACTCACATCTGCGGAATAAATGTTCCACTTCCCAAACTCATCCTGCCAGTACCAAAGCCACTCGGTGGTGTGGATGAAAGTCGGCTCGATCACGGAGTTTTCTGTCGAGAGTCGACGTACTTTGTTCGATCCACAGGTCATCGTGTCAAAGTGCACGGCTGGACTGGTGCTACTGCAGACACCCAAAACAGAAGGCATAATGTTAACATTTTAACACGTGTGTGGAGTTTGAAAGAAGTTGATATTAAGGAAACAGTAATAGAAATAAAGAATTGTGTCCTGTGGCTGTGGAATCATCACCTAAATCGTCTCCTTTCCACAACCAGGTCCTTGTGTTTGTGTTTGTATTGGGTCTCACTTTAGGATGAATTTGTCTCATAATTGGAGATTAAGCATCAGAACTTCAGGAGTGGGACCACACCTCCAAACACACTCCTTCCAGTTCTCATCCATATAGGTTCCCCCAGTCCTACAAGCTGTTCATTCTCGTTTACATGCCCCACCCTCCATCCCCTTTTCAATTCTTTAACTTCTTGACTTGTATTTAGTACGTTTAGTACAGGATGTGCCAGGTCCCGGAGCCGCCGTCAGTCCCTTTCGAGGCCTTCCTCAAACCGCAGCTCAATTCATGTCAAAGCCATTCACCTTTATCTACGAAAATGCTGTCAAATATAAATGAGGACGTGGGCCCAGCTAGTGAATTACCCGTTACCAATGTAGACCTTATTCTACAGGCCCACACACCAACACAAAACCCTATTCTAAAGAGGACACACAAATGATCTTTGTCATAGTATTTATGTATGAACACAAAGCAAAGATGAAAACCAGCACAAAGAGACGTTAAAGCGATCACCACGGTGATTCTACTTTGGAAACATATACAGGCAGAAACTGAGCTGGCAGCCTGACTGCTCCTCAGTAGGGAAGGATACCGGTATCAGGTAACACCGCTTCTGACATAAACTGTAGTAACCAGACCTAAAAGCAGCGCACATTTCGGTGCTTTTTTCCTTAGATGTCACACACTTCAGATTCTAGCCAATCATTTTACGTTTCCGAGGATAGTGGGCGGGGCCAGGTACGTACGTTCTTTTAGAGCAGAGCTACAGATTAAAAATGCCCAAGGGAAGCGGTCAAAAGTCTGGCTGTACTTCACAGCAAAAGATGCAAACTCAGCAGCAACAAGTGCTTTAAGCTGATACTGTGATACTGTCAAAGGAGGTCAACACCTCGAATCCTGATGAAACACCTGGCGACGCATAGCGTTTTTTAAAAGCCGAGAAATGCGCCGTATTTGATAGCTTGCTGCGAGACCTCACACCGAGCACATCTACTGCGGGTGTGGTGCCTGTTATCGGACCCGGAGTTAGCAACATCCCCCAAAAACCCGAAGAGGTAGAGTCCTGGCCCCTAGCCCTGCCAGTGTAGCAGAAATGATGAGGATGATGATGCAGCAGCAGCCGTTCTTCTCTGCGTGAGTAGCTTAATGTTGTTCGTGTGTAATTTACGTTGAGTAGGCTAACCACGTTATTACATTAATGCATGTAAGGTGAACTAGCAAACATCATCATAGCTACATGCGGCTGTCTTCTTGTTTGATGGCAGATACTCCCTTCACCCTGGCCAAAAAGGCTAAAATGACCAAAGAAAAAGTGGAAAACAGTTACACATGAGAGGTTTTTGGACAAAGTTTGTGTTTTTTCCATTGTTTAAGCTTCCAGCCAAGAGTGATACCATATATGCCCCATAGCTGCAGAAAAGACTAACATTGTTATCTTGGTGCTTGCAAAGAGCTGAAGTTGTGTTAGCGGGATAATGCAGTTGTTTCCATCCTGGATGCAGTTTCCACTTTACCATCACACTCTTGTTCTTTTGCGGAACAAAAATAAAAGTAATGTCCGTGCTCATGCTGTGGACCGCTCCACTACTTTCATCCTCAGACACATGAGCTGAAATCAGTTGATTCAAGTGCAGGTGGAACCAATATTAGAATCAATAGGCAAGCAGACTAACAATTCCAAGGAATGCCACTACTGGGAACTGTTCTCGATTCCCATCCCTACACCTAACTGAATGCTCCGAACCAGTAAACTGCCAAAAGTTCTGCTTTTATACAGTCTGTGATGATCACAAAGTCAAGTGTGTTTGATTATCAGATTATCACGTTGTCTTTTGCAGGACTGCAGAGAGTCCTGTGAGAACTTGGTAAGTACCTGTATGAGTTACTGGGGTCACAGTAGTCTCTCTCAATTGTCTCATTATCGGGCAAATCAGTCCACTGGTGTCCATCTTGGACCTGCCATCGGTACGGCATCTTGTCATGAGCTTTAAAACATCGATCTAAGAAGAAAGAAGAAAGACAGCTGATCAAAGTCAAGAAAGAACTACATTAACGCCTCAAACACTTACTAACCATGACTTTCTCACCATCATGTTTGCAGTGACCTTTAATGAAGTACATGCAGATCCCTGTTTTATCTGAAAGAAACAGGAGATATTTCACAGGCTTCATTCAGACAGCAGCTTTAGTTCATCTGAAAACATCAGAAGTGTTTTCAGCCGTTGTTTACCTCTGACAGGCCTCTGTCTATTGTTCTGCCATTCTCCACCTTTAGCAGCTTCATCACTGACAGCAGCGTTAATGTTGCTTGATGAACGAGTTTTTGGTAGTGGTTGCTTATTGGTGCCCCTGTTGCCGCCTCTCCCTCTGACAGCTGCTTGACTTCTTCCATGACGGCGTCTCCGTCTTCGAGTCTCACCGTTTTCACTGCTCGCATCGTTGTCACTGGTGGCTGCGGAGATGTCACTGGTGGAAGAGTTTTCATCGTCGCTTTCATTCAGTCCATTACTGGTGTACAGATCGAAGATGTGAGTGCCAGCAAGCATCTCAGTAAGTGAGGAGGCTCGATTCTGCACTGGTCGGCTGCTCTGGTTTCCTCTGTTTCCCCTATTGCCCCTTCTGCCTGTCGCACCCCTACCACCTCTTCCTCTGCCTCTCCGCTGTTGTTGACCATTCTCAGCCAGCCTCAAAGCCTCTTTATTTGCATACACAGCCTTCAAGGATGGCAGAAGGGCACCAGGTACGCCTCTTTCTTGGACATTTTTTATGGGCTGTGGAGCAGTAAAATTGTGATTCCTCGAGCAGCTGCATTCACGGCTGATGTACTTCTGGCAGATGTGAAGCCTCTTGCAACCATCACCATCCTGACACCTGCCAAACTCTCCATCACCGTTGTTGTAGTCGTAGCATATCTGGTGGAGACAGAACAAAATGAAAGGAAAGCGTGGTTATATACATGGACTGTAAGTAAAAGATGGAATACAATCACTGACTGTATGTAAATGATGGATATAAACATTGCAACATCCTACTTTTTTTAACCAGTTTAAATTTGTTTTACTCTAATTGCCACAATAAATTGTTCAAAATGTTTTCTTAGGTCATTTATTCATAAACGTCTGTACAACAGGATAAAACAGGAAGTCTTTTTGCAAAATGATGAGGTCAGCTTTTTATGGCAGCTTTGTAACATTGTAGTGCATTGTATAGAAAAAAAAATAAAAAAGTGTATTGTACCGCTCTCACCATGCCCTTCCATATGATATATTACTTGATATGGTTTCTTGACTTTTGTTTCCAAGGTGAAATTTGACCTTGGGCACAAACAATAAAGGTCAAGGTCAAATTAGGTACTCATGTCCCCCGAAACCCTAGTATATCTTTGTCAAGTTTAAAGATGATCTCCCCTTTCTTTTCCCCAGTCAAATCTGTCCCGTATTTAGCAAGTGAAAATAAAATAAAATAAACAATAAAAGGTGAATCAAATGGACCATTACGGCAAGGCTGGGATGGTCCATTTGGTAAAGTAAATCTGTTGGGCATCTTTCTTTGCCTTTAGACAACAATTCTGATGGCAAAAGAACCAAACGGGACAGGCCAAAAAAAAAAAGTTCAAAGATAATCCATAAAAAATTGTGGGTAATATAAAGTTTTGACTGATTTTTTAGATGCGACTTTGACCGCGACCCAATTTTCATCTAAATTAAATCAGCTGTTATCATCACACAAAATCTGAAAAAGATATCGTGAAAACTGTGGACAGTACTGCAAACAAACAAACAAACAAAAGGAAATGATTATTTACCAATTACATTACATGTGTTTTAAAACTTTTAATATACTTTTTGACATGTATAAAAAAGCTGATTTGCCACCAACGTGACAGAAAACGTGTTTTAAAATTGGAGAACAATACACATCTGGCAAACAACTTTACCTCTAAGTTTTAAGAACATCTCATTGACTGCCAATTTGTGAAGAATTGCATATTATATTACACTGTGTGGGTGTCAGCTGTACTGTTTGTTATTGCTACAGTATCAACAAGCTGTTACAATTTAAATGAACATATTAGAATCAGATGTGAAAAGATGTTATGACAATGATGATGAGTTCAACCTAAAGTATTTCGTCAGGGTGCTTTTATCGTGTGTTAGGTTAAGACTCACAGCAGGAAGGAGTGTGTGGTCACTCTGCAGCAGCAGGGTGCACAGCTCCTCTCGGCTCAGGCTCTCCAGCTCATGCTCCCTCAGAAGTCTTTGGTTATGCTCAGACGTCAGCTCATGGGAGAAGCTGCAGCCCCTCCTGTTGTAACAGAATCCACACAACTGAGTCATGACTGTGACATGAGAAGGATTAGGGCCACACACAAACATGATAAGTGCTGCCAAACGTGGATTAATTCATCATTACACTTACACATGCTGTGTGTCTGTTTCCAAATTCAGCCCGATACCAATAAAAAATTAATTTTGACTGCGTGTTTGTCAACATATGTGTTCTTATATTTTTCCAAACCCGAGAATTTGTCCCTAAGCTTAGCTGGCTTCAAAACCAGTTAATATGACGACAATAATAAACACTACTAATAATAAAAGCACTACGAATTATTTGACATTTTAGCCTCTTTAATGGTCCGTAACTTGGTTGTACACAAATACGACAATAAAAATAAAGTTTTTATTGAGACTCAGAAGTCGGTACAAGCAAGCACAGAGAGGAACTTTTCCTATTAGCCTTTCGAGTCACATGATGATATTTGTTCAGGTTAGCTTTCCTAACAAATCTGCGTCAAACTGCTTAAAATGTCGAATTTTCCCAACAATACCTGAACGCACCGTCAGTGTCATATTCACTGACTGTAAACAGAGACACTAGTCAGGGCCTTTAACCCTGGAATATTTTGCAGCCACTTTCAGCATTACTAGAAAAGGCCTGGATGAACAGAGACGGTGGCTGTTTCACTCGGGCCATGACTCACCTTTCTTACTTTAAGTCCAGTATATTTACCTGAGCTGAGTGAACTGACAGAATCCGCTGAAGAGGAAGTTTTTGCACAGGTGCAGAGCCCTGCACGTCCCCGGGCAGTCTTTCACTCTGCAAAGTCTCAGGCGGGTCCTGGCCACCACCTTCGGCTGTCCGTTTGGACAACAGGAAACAAATTTCTCTCGGTTACAAATGATCTCCGACAACTTCGTGGGATCTCCGGAAAACAGATTATACACTAAATCCTCCGTGTTGACTGCTCCTTGGCCGGCGCAGATCATTCTCAGTATTTCCGTCTCCATCGTGTCCGAGCTCTGCCTGCGTTTCCTTCCACCTGGGAGACCAAACCGCAGTTTGACGACAGCGGCCGCTGGTTTCATGGGAGGAGGAAATCTTCGGTATCATTTCTGACGATTGGAAAGCGAAACTGAGCTATTTTTATCTTGGACTGATGCTGTAATGCTGCTGATTTCCACTTGGGGGCGTCCATGAAAGAATATAGGGAAGACATTTGTACTCGGCACACAGTGTAACATTAACACAGTAGAGCTGATTAGCAGAAAGCTCAAAGTCTGACTAAAGGAAGTCATAGCTATTACCTCCTGTTTTAGCTTTGCTCTCCTTTAAACCTTTGGGGTGAATTTTCGGGTCTTTAGCAGCTTAACTGTCCATCAGCTGCCAGGCTGTGTGTTTGCAGGTTAAATAGCTCATGCATGTCTGCCTGGGGTGGGGAGGGTGAACCTAAATACTTGTGCTCCACAGCTGTGCACTAACAACAATCACAAGTCCAAAAATATCTTTGCTCTTCTTGTTTGCATAGCTGCTACACAGAACACAGTGAAAAACTGAGGTGATTCGTGGCACACCTGAACGACAGAACAATGTGAATATCAAGAGTATCATACCAACACTAATACTGGTAACGGATTGATACGAGCACAGGAGGATCGATATCTTGTTTTATCTTCTTCAAGTTCAACATGTAACCGACTGAACTGTGTTATTTATTTATTTTTGGAAATGAAAAAATGTGCCTCATACATGCACCGTGTTGACTGTCACATCTATTTTATTTATAGCCCACAGCACATTTAAAAAGCAGAAGTTGACCCAAAATACTTTAGAGACAGGCGCCTTTACAATCCAGCTCGCCAACAAGCTCACTTTTTAAAATGCAAGAACAGCAGTTAGCTGTGTTTTGTTGTGTTAACTCATTATTGTTGGAAAGTAAAAATCACAGCAATTTAGTGATCATTAAAATGTGTCCAGAATTTGCAAACCGATGATTATGATGACGATTCATCTCATAAGATCTAAGTTAGAAGTAAGTATTCCTCATTAACTGAAGGTGTTGGAACGCCTGAGCAGAGGGAAAATATGAATGTTGTTATTGTAAATATTATTGTAATCTTTATTTGTTCTTTTTCAGGGTTTTTGAGGGCAAAAAGAAGGTTTGTAAACCCACAGCTTATTGCTGAAGCTTGTTCGCCTTCGTCTTTTTGCTCTTTAACAAATATAGTAAAGAGGGTTTTTTTGTTTTGCAGTTTTTTATCCTGCGACTGTGACTCCAAAAGGAAGTGCAGATCATCATATGTCCTGATGCAGACTATAATTTAGGCCACGTAAACCACAGTGGGCCATAATCAAGAACCACACACGTGAACAGTCTCGATAACTCTTAAATAATTATTTATTTGAATGATTGCCAACATGCACACACACAAAAATCTGTTTTGATAGAACATTTCAGAAGAATAATAGCTTTAATAGTAGAACAGGTTTACAGTGAGCACATGTAAAGAATCTGGAGGTAAACTTTATGAAGCCTGAAACATCCTGTATGACTTTTTTGGGAGAGGGTGAGCCTTTGGAGGCATATCCTTGGAAGGTAACGCAGACTTCCACGTGTTAGTCAGCAGCTCTCATGACTGCTGTTTAAGGCATCAGGACCTCAAGCTATGCTCATGGAGTCTGTTCCTAACAGTTTCATCGGGAACATGCACATAAATATGCCATTCTGTAAGGCTTTGGCAGTGATCTTTCTATTACTTTCTGCATAAAGGCAAGGCAAGGCAAGTTTATTTGTATAGCACAATTCAACAACAAGGTGATTCAAAGTGCTTTACAGAGACATTAGAAACAAGAACAAATAAAAAGCATGATTTAAAATAAATAAAATAAAGCAGCAGATAGCGATCCTGCTGCTGGGTTGATGCCCTTCTATGGCCCTTTCAGGGTTTCCTCATGCACAGCCTGCCTGGCTGTAAGTACCCTCTCACACAGTGTCAAGAACAATAACAAAAAGCAAAACTAGTAGCATGGGGTATTTGTATTTTGTTATATCTGTTTCTAATCATTATAAATATATAACAGCTAATCCAAGTACTACTGACAAGCGGGCTATGACTGCAAAAGAGCTAAAGAGAAAGGAAACATACACAATGTAACATTTAAACCATCTTCAAACAGAAATTTATTTTTTTTATCAACTGTTTTCTGCATTTACAGTCAGACTATGAACTAGAAAGACTGGCAAATGGAACGAGGTGCACTGTGCACAACAGGGCGAAGTGAACGTTTAACAACCACCACAGCATCACCTTTGTGCTGCACTAGAGCAGCGGTCCCCAACCCCCGGGCCATGGGCCGGTACTGGTACATGAGTCGCTGGGTACGGGGCCGCGAGAGTTGAGGCTCGGTTGTGAAATGTATGTTTTTCATGGTTTTTATCGTTAACTCTGTTTCCCTGGCTCTTTTCCAGTGTTGTCGTTGTGCCTCTTATTTTGAAATAAATATTTACGCGTTACCATAGCGACCAGAGAGCATTAAGGGGCAGAGAGGAGGATGTTAATGTCAAGTGTTGTTGGCGCATTTCGGGAGGATGCTGCTAATAAAGTTACACAATCACACAGTGAATTCAGGTTTATTATTATATTTGTCTTGGTCGTATCATTTTATTCTCTTGTATTTATCCGCGACACCTTAAAAGCCGGTGCTCTGACAAACCATCCTACTTCCTAATTCCAGCACAAATTTAAGTAGGCATGACGGTTTGCCACTTAACTTTGCCCATCGGAGTATTCTTCTCGCTCATATTCACAAAGGTAGGACGGTTCGCCACTTAATTTCGTGTTGTGCGCATGTGTACAAACAACAGGTAGGATGGTTTGTCAGGTAGGATGGATTCCCGGAACACCGGTCCGGGAAAATATTGTCTGACATTAAACCGGTCCGTGGCGCAAAAAAGGTTGGGGACCGCTGGACTAGAAGGTCCATGTTTTTCGCTTTCCTTCTTCTCAAGCTTTTCCGAGCACAGTGAGCATCGCACACTGCTGCTGTTTGTTTCTATACGTGTTCCCAGACGTTGGTCCCTGCTTGCTGCTGACGTTGCAAAGGTCATCTAAAACAGCAAAGCTATCATCAGGCACCAACACGCAGTCCGTCGTGTCTCGGACAAATCCTTACGAGAATCTGAGGCTCTAAACGCCTCCAACGGTATCCCTTTTTATATGTTTTAGGTACGACGCTTTCGCATGATAACCACTAAACGTGGATGACGTATAAAACTTCCCGAGATAATCACGAGGAAAGCACTCAGGCTTTTCTTCTGATATGGTTAGCACGCTGCAGCATATCTATATAACTCACATAAACCTGTCCTATGGGCGGTTTTTGCTAAGCCTGTAGTGCTTTGTCAAATTCTTCATTCTGTATTTATGTTGAGTATAACTAAATTCCTTCGCGTATGTTGAATGTCACAACAACAACAAATGGAGACATCATCGCATTGTCAGGGTGATAAATATGAAAACTTAAAGACATGGCTTAAAATAGATGTTAATAACTGCAATGTTATTAAAAAACTTTTCTTTAGATTGGCCCACCATTAAGGAGATACATAAAATAGCATTTTGTATGCTAAGATCATTAGCGATACAAAATGTCATTATTACATTTTGTATAAAAGTTAGTGTAATTTCTATAAAAAAACACCTCAGCAAATGGGATTGTGCCAGCCTGGTTTTATGTGCATCTTTTGCACATAAAAGATGCAAAAGATGCACATATGTCTTCATGTGCAACATGAAGACAGACTGACTGGAAATGTTTGTGATTTGTGGAAATTTGTCTTCTTTTAAAAATCACTTTGCATTTGGTCGAGTTGAAAAAGTTTGAGCATCGAAACAAACAAAAGAAACTTGCTTATTCAGAATTTTCATCATTTGAATTAAACCTAAAATAGCAACTGACTGGGAAGCTAGTTTTACCGAGTATTTCCCAGGACAATTCACACATTTTTACCAACATTGCTAAATGCTTAATGGTAAACATGTGGTTCTCATATCTCTTTTCTACTCTGAGTACTCAAAGTTACATTTGTCTCACTATCAGCACATGAAAGAAACTGTGCTGAGTTGGTAAGCTAATAAGGTAGCTGGTTTCTTTCACCAGTACACTGTCTAATTGTACTGTATCAGGTACTCGGGGTAGATCTGGTGCTTCTCAAACACCACAAATATGGCGGGGTCCATTACATCGTCTACACAGCTGTCATAGAGGTTTATGCCCCCTCCGTCTTTTGAAGGAGGTTGGCAATAATCGGAGGACCCTTTGGTGTAGTCTCCCACCAGCACCCGTGAGATGAACATGGCTCGGACGTCAGCGTCACCGGTGAAGTCGTGGGAGTATTTGGCATCGCGGGCAAAGTAACTGCCTGTGTTTAGACACCAAAAGGTACAATTGTGAAAAAATGTATTTGTGGGGAAGGAAACTGGTAAACATGCAGAGGTGATTACACAGTGAAAAATCAACATTTTCCATAAGAATAACTTCACAGGACTCACGGTGTCACAAAGATGAGCATGGCTGGAGTCTTTGCTTTTTAAATCTATGCTGAACATGTGCTGAATAACCAATAACTATTTCAGCACGAACATTTCTTCCACTCACCTTTGCCATAAGCCATTCCATGAGTTCTGCAGTCGAAGTTGTTGTGGCAGATGGTGTTTACAGATTTGGAGTCGATGCCATGAAAAAGCCTTAGTTCAGGCACATCTCTCCCTCGGTTTTTGGTCCTCATCTGATTCTTCTGCCTTGAAAAAGGAGACAGGAAACAAATTAAAGCAAGCTGTAAGAGTGTGAATCATGGTCTTTTCTTTTCTCCATTAATAGTTTAAAGTCTACTTTAATACAACATGAGTTTCGTAAATGATGCTGTTACTTTATCAGACAGGGGTGGCTACTTGCACAGATACAATAACCTGGTTAGAATCTATCGTAGACACAAGCTGTCAGCCAAATTGAACAAGCAGCTGATGCATGGATATTAATCGGATGTCGGTACGTACAACTGAAAGGCCGCCCAAAGACTTTGGTTCTGAATTCTCTCAATGTTGATGATATCAAAGCCTCTCATGGTTTTACAGAAAAGAGCTTCAACCTCCTTAAATTCTCTTGAGCTGCTCTGGAGCGAGATTTGCTGTAAGAAAACAGAGAAACATAGAAAATGTTCAGTCACAATAACATTGAACAAAAACAAGCTGTAATCACAATTTTAAAACACCATCATCAAACACAGAAACAGAAAAAATTATTAACTTTTTTTTTTTACTTTGGCTTCTAAACAACACTTTTTTTCAACACTTGCTGAAGGAAATATTTGTTTTTTTGCTGAATACTTTATTATGTTCCATTTAGCTAACATAGCATCTTTGCTGGCTGAAGAAAGACATAATCAGGCTGTGCTGATGTAAAAAAACAAAACAATGAAATGAAAAAAGAAACAGCAGATATCTAGCAATACTGAAATCATTGACTGTCTTTTTTTTGAAAATTAAAAATAGAAAGTCTTATATCAGAATAAACTGAGGCATCGAGTTTTCAGCAGCCGTACTAAAGAAAGTTGACTCCTAAAATCTGCAAACATGTGAAAAACGACCTCAGCTATCTGGTACTAATCATCCCATTTTGTTAAAAATTACACTGCAAACAATAAGAAATAATAGATTACAATTACTCAATGATGTTTACATTTAGAAATGACTTAAACTTGACTGTGAGCTAAACCACAGAGGAAAATTATATTTTTTACATTTGTTGGTTTTCACAGTACCGAATATCCTGTTTCAGGGATCTGTGTCTTGTCCCAGTTGTCCGGTACTGGGCCAACATTTTGAACCACAGGCCTTCTGCAAACAGAAATGATAAGGAATGCTTTCATTATTGTTCGTTTTAAAACCCCAAAACACATTTATAGTTATATCAGTACTGAAATTAATTAAAATTAAAATCGTCATTTTCCCCATTAAAAGCCGTAATAACAATAGTACGATTTTTTACTGGATTTTTAAAAAGATTATTATGATTATTATTATGATTATTATTATTATTATTGCAAATTCATCAGAAAAACTACCAACAAAAACTTAACAATTCAGATTTATGTCTGAGGCTGCAATTTTTGGATTGCAATGATTTGTTTCACATTAGAGCACAGAGAACATGTGGAATGTTCAAACTGGAAAAACTGCACCATCATAACAAAAACGTTCATGTGTAGCATGCCCTCTCTTTTCTAACAACAGTCCACAAATGTCTGGGAACTGAGACCAGTTGGGAGAGAGAGATGCTCAACAGTCCTATTTTTAATGCAGTGCCACTTGAGTGCTCAAAGATCTCATCAACTAGTGATTTTTGGCCCGAGATTGTTCCAAATAAAGTCTTTGTAGATCTCCAAGGTAATACTGTGGTAAGTTCTAGATACAGGAAAAGGAAAGTATATAAAACCATATCTAGAGCTTTGATTGTCTCAATGAGAAGAGTAAACTGAAGAAGAACATGAATTCTCCTCCCCAATTAGAATGAACTTCTCAGATGTAAGAACACAGCAGAGAATAAGCTGATAATTCTGACATCAGGCTAATTTTTAAAAACAGGGGTCTGAAAAGCTTCTGCTGCGGCTGCTTTTGGGATGACGTACCTGACTTTCTTTGTTCGGACGTCTACAGCAGAGACAAACCGTGGCCGTCTGCACACAAGCGTCTTCGTGCCATTAAGGTTGTTTGTCTGCATCATGTCTGACGGGTAAGAAAAAAACATAAATAAAAGTTTAAACTTGTGCAATGATTATGACACCACTTTTAAAACACAGAAATCAGAGATCAGATACAGTTTCCATATTCTTTGTTTACCCTCGAAACTGAGTGAATACGAGTGTGAACCAGCAGTAAACTCCACAACGTCTTTATTATTGCCCAGGAACAACTTCTCCAGCTTTGTGCTGTTGATGTCTGCTGCTTCATGTCCACCAATCTGCAAAGTAAGAAAGGTGAGCAGGTCTTTAAAGTTTCTTGACAAAATTAATGTAGCTCTGTTCTCCAAATGTGGTCGTGTTCAGTTTTAAAAAGTAAAACAAAAACACAACAACGGTGAAAATGAGGCTTTGAAATGCAATCGACAAACTAATGGGTGACGCAAAGACGACTGTCTTCACTGTTTATCAAAGAGTGCAAACAACCTTTTTAGTAAACAGTCAGTTACACATTTTATATGTTTGTACAGCGGTCTGTTAGAGTTATGTCCTAATATTGTCTTTTCCTTAACAGCATAAAAATTTAAAATACGATAACAATAATGTCGTTACTCACAGCAGATGCAAACATGTTCCACCTCCCAAACTCATCCTGCCAGTACCAAAGCCACTCGGTGGTGTGGATGAAGGTCGGCTCAGTCACAGAGTTTTCTGTCGAGAGCCGACGTACCTGCTTCAGTCCGCAGGTCATCGTGTCAAAGTGCACGGCTGGGCTGGTGCTACTGCAGACACACAATTAAAACAAAATGAATCCACTGCTAGCTGTGTACTGCGTGTGTGTCGTTTGAAAACACAGCATTAAGACATTTCTTGTAGTCGGTCATCAGGTTTGCACACATCAGCGAGGGATCTTAGACCACTCCTTTTTACAGAAACTCTTTAAACCCTTCAGGTTCTTGGGTTCCACTGAACAACTCAAAGCTTCAGCTCCCTCCACAGATTTTCTATAGGACAGGTCTGGAGACTGTCTGGGCCACTCCATGACCTTTGCTCTTCTTTAGCCACTTCTTTGTTGACTTGGTATGTTTTGGGTCACTGCCATGCTGGAAAATCTGTCCACTCAGTGGTCACGCTGCGGGAGGGAAGTTCTCTTCAAGATTGTACGGTGCATGGCCCTGTCCATTTAGGATGGGAATTGATAAGAATTTAGCGATTCCGATTAAATGATTGATATCAATTATCAATTCTTCATGGCTTTCACTGGCTCTGCTTTGAGTCGCCACCATCTCTAAGCAGCATAGCAAAGACATTACATTCATGGAAGTTAATTACATGCTGTGTGGTCAAATGTTTGTGCATGTTGGAGGGATTTCCCATCCTTCTTGTGTTTTGTGGTCATTACTGAAAAATGTAAAAATGTATTACACAAATTACACAAAACCCTTTTTTTAAATAATGCAGTACATACTGTAACTACTTGTTACATTACTCTTTACATTACCTAAAATACTAAAACACACTGTCATAATAACCAGTTAATAGTATAATAGTACAAACCTTAGGCTACAGTCCAGCACACCAACACAAATCATGACGACACGAGGACACACATATGATCCTAGTCATAGTATTTAGGTGTCAACAAAAAGCTGCCAACACAGAGCAAAGATGAAAACCAGCACAAAGAGCGATCGCCATGGTGATTCTACTTTAGAAACATGAACAGGTAGAAAGAGAGTCTGCAGCCTGACTGCTCATCAGTTTGTTACTTGTTGAAGTTCAGGCTCTGGCTGATGGGCTGCGGCTTTAACATTACTTTGGGTTCTTGGCTAGCTTAGTATTAGCATGCTCTCTGTGCAAAGAGCCAAAGTTGTGTTACCACCATAGTGCAGCTGTTTCTGTCCTAGATGCAGTTTCCACTTTACCATCACACTCTTGTCTGTTTTTTTTGTGCAATAAGAATAAAAGGACAGTCCATATCCAGGCTATAGACTGTGCCACTATTTTCCTCCTCCAACAAACTGAAATCAGCTGATTTGGACAACAGGGAACTGGTTCTCTACAAGAACTGGATCCTGATTCTCAAACCTACTGTCCATTAGAACCTCATTCTGGGGAACTCATTCTGAACGCTTAGCAGAAAACAGCGCTTGACTGTGGTAAAAGTGTTCTTTAGCTCATATTCAGCATTTCTCTTCTGCCAAACATGGTGGCCAAAGAGATCGCCTGACTGACCACAACACTTTCTCCCAAGCCTTCTCTCAATCATGAAGATGTTCACTTGAGCAGGTGGACCTTAAGGTTGCAGCAAGATTTCTATCTATTCTGCTTTAAACGCAGTTGAGATCAGGAGTAATGGTAATTTGTTGGAAATTCATGTCAACTCAATGAGCTTAACACTGAACATAAAAACATAAAAACCTGGTCACCAAAACGCAACCACCACACTCCACACAGCTTCCCGTGACACTGGGGGAGACAGAGTTCTGTCTGCATGTCAGAGATCAAATCCGTAGTTCACTCAGCGACATGCAGGTCAAAGAACTTTTCTGTGATATGTTGATATTCTATCTGCTTCCATTAAAATAAGTAACTAACATAAAACTACCATAAAATTCTGTTCATTTCACTTTAAGTGAGCAAACTTACAAATTCAGCAAAGAATCAAATATTTTATTTTAATATTTATCCAAAGCATTGCGCCTGAAACCGCCGTATTGTAGCGTCCCTCCAACAGGAGACAGAGACGGTCGGGATTCCGTGTACCAGCTGTTCATTAGGAACAGTAACACAGTCGGCTGTGGGCTGTAGACAACACCAAAACAAAGAGAGCGCTCCCTGAAGAATAAAAACAATCCCTCTGTCTCCTCTTGAACACACACACACACACACACACACGCTCCATAACTCCCACCCCCATACATACACTCTCAGCCACCTTCAAGGACACTCAGTAAATCACATCATTGCACGTGTGGAGCAAGTCCGTCATAGCTGTGTGACAAATCTGAACACAATAACGCTGACGACACAACGATCAGATTAACTTGCAATCCAGTTTGTTACATACTAACATCACAGAGAGCCAGCGCTTCCTAAAACCAAAGCTTTCTGAAGCATTTTACCTTCAAAAAATCTGGAAACGCCCCCAAACCTTTTATCTAAAATTGAGATGTCTGAGTTGCAGAATAAATGTAAGTACCTGTATGAGTTACTGGGGTCACAGTAGTCTCTCTCAATTGTCTCATTATCGGGCAAATCAGTCCACTGGTGTCCCTCTTGGACCTGCCATCGGTACGGCATCTTGTCATGAGCTTTAAAACATCGATCTAAGAAGAAAGAAGAAAGACAGCTGATCAAAGTCAAGAAAGAACTACATTAAAACCTAAAACACTTACTAACCATGACTTTCTCACCATCATGTTTGCAGTGACCTTTAATGAAGTACATGCAGATCCCTGTTTTATCTGAAAGAAACAGGAGATATTTCACAGGCTTCATTCAGACAGCAGTTTTAGTTCATCTCCCCACAGAAGTGTTTCCAGCCGTTGTTTACCTCTGACAGGGCTCTGTCTATTGTTCTGCCATCCTCCGCCTCTAGCAGCTACATCACTGACAGCAGCACGAACGTCACTTAAGGAACGAGTATTTTGAAAAAGCCGATGGTTGCCCCTGTTGCCGCCTCTCCCTCTAAAAGGCACAGCAGCTTTTTTTGGACGCCATGTCCGGTTTTGGCTTACATCATTTTCGCTGCTCGCATCGTTGTCGCTAGTGGCGGCAGAGATGTCACTAGTGGGAGAGTTTTCATCGTCGCTTTCATTCAGTCCATCGCTGGAGTACAGGTCAAAGGCGTCAATGTTTGCAGCAATGTCACTAAGTGAACAGGCCTGATCCTGCACCGGGCGGCTGCTGTGGCTTCCTCTGTTCCCCCTAAAGCCACTGTTGCCCCAAGTATCTCTCCAACCTCTGCTGAGCTGATGGCCACCTCTCCCTCTGCCTCTCTGACTTTGTTGACCATGGTCACTGACTCGAGCCACCTTCAAAGCTTGTTTATTTGCATAAGTAGCCTTCAAGGATTGAAAGAGTGTGTCAGGTACGCCTCTAGCTTGCAAAGCTCTGAATGGCTGTGGAGCATTAAAATCGTGGTTCTTCCAGCAGCTGCATTCACGGCTGATGTAGGTCTCACAGATGTGGAGCCTCTTGCAACCATCACCATCCTGACACCTGCCAAACAGTCCAACACCGTTGTTGTAGTCGTGGCATATCTGGAGATATGGAGAGAGGAAAAGAAGAAAAGGGAAGGTTATAATCACAGACTGTAAATCAAACCTGGATTATAATCATATATTGTACATAAACGATAGATAGAACTGTCTGACATTCCTGTTTGATTTGTTGTTGTTTGTTTTGTTTTGACTTTAAAAAGGCACTGTACATGTAAGCTGTATAAATAAGTAAGACAGGAAAGACTGAGAGCATAAGCTTGATTTGAATCAGTTTAGGTCATTTTGTCATAAACTTCTAAAAAACAGGTAAATTCAAGGAGAGATGCAACCATTTGAATCTCCCCCTGCTGGGCATTAAACAAAATGCAGGCATTTAAAGAACTTTCATTTAACACAGTGGTTCCCAAACTTTTTTTTTGCTAGCCCCTCCCCTTCGTCTTACAAGAAAACGAAATTCGTCACGCAAAGTCAAAAGTATGTGCCTTTTGTCACGTCACGCCGTGCGCCACGTTAATGGCTGTATCCCAATTCAGGGTCTGCAGCCTTAAAGTACGACGCAGCCTCAACGATCCTCAAGGGCCGCGTACTCAAAGACCGCTAAGGCCGGAAGTGCGAGGCTTATGAAATGGGACGGTCTAGCCTCC
>NW_024582628.1:291394-292336 GCF_018398535.1 Haplochromis burtoni
TCCGTGTTGACTGCTCCTTGGCCGGCGCAGATCATTCTCAGTATTTCCGTCTCCATCGTGTCCGAGCTCTGCCTGCGTTTCCTTCCACCTGTGAGACCAAAGCGCAGCTTGACGACAGCGGCCGCTGGTTTCATGGGAGGAGGAAATCTTCGGTATCATTTCTGACGATTGGAAAGCGAAACTGAACTATTTTTATCTTGGACTGATGCTGTAATGCTGCTGATGTCCACTTGGGGGCGTCACCGCGCCGTATGACCTCCATAGACCTCGACTGAAAATGAAAAGAAGGGCTTACTTTTGCTTCACAGCTGAAACATGTCCAGTAATGAAAACACATGGCGTCACAATGCGTCTATGGCTCTGTGGATGTGTCGTTGCGCAACAGCCCATCTCCTGTATACTACTGCACAGACTGTGCTGGGCTATAGAGCAAACTCTTGTGACAGCTCGTATGGATGGGCCATTGCGAAGGAACTGGATTAACTGTATTTTAAATTAATTACTTAATTAAGTTACTAATTACTTCTCTTAGTTACTTTATTACTTAGTTACTTTTAAAAAACATATGCAACCTGAATACATTATAACATACTATTGCTTTATAACGTATTCAGGTATCAGCCCAAGTCTATTTTTTCTGCATAATCCATCACATAAAATTGAATCAAATGAAAAAGTATCTTTTAAAACTTAGTATTAGTTTTAATCATGCAGAGTGTACAGCGGATGACAATGTTTTTACAGAATCAAAGTAATGTGAGTACTTCCAACGCTGCATGGTCGCACTCTCTCCCGAGCTCCATAGTATCCGTTGATCCAGAGGCGGAGCCAGACATTTGAAACACCCGGGGCTTAGCCCAAAAGGGTAGTATGCATGTGGGATTTTTTTTTCCCTGGGGGGGGTAGAAGTTTAATTGGCTCTGTTTTGAGTTTTGTTCAAAA
>NW_024582628.1:294011-297983 GCF_018398535.1 Haplochromis burtoni
ACCCCGGGCTTCTGACAAAACAACCCGGGCTTAAGCCCAGTAAGCCACCCCCACGCTCCGCCCCTGCGTTGATCTACACACGTCTGCTGCTGCCACAGACGTCGCGCGCTCGTATGTCACTCTCACAAATAAAATCACGGTTCAGTAACGCAGTAGCGCTTACAGGAAAGTAGCAGTAATCTAATTTCTTTTTTTGCAATAGTACTATTGTACTTTACTCAATAATGGAAAAAGTAATCAGATTACAGTAGTTACTTGCAACGCGTTACTGCTCATCCCTGGTCCCCTGTAGGTTATTATTATAGCTTCTAACAAACTGACAGGCTAATATTTTGCCCTCATATCGAGTTTTAAGGAAACTTCCATGTGTTTGACTCCAACAGCAGCAGCGTGCGCTCATCAGTGCACAACAGGGCGAAGTGTGAAAGATGAACAACTACCACAGTATTGTCTTTGTGCTCATCGTTTATTGTTTTCTTTCTTTCTCTTTTTTTTCTTTACATGTTTTTCCAAACACAGAGAAGTGAGTGTCACACACATCGCAGCCCTTTGTTTCTATCTGTGCTCCAAGAAGTTGGTCCCAGCTTCCTGTTCACATCACAAAGGTTGTCTAAACAGCAAAGTTATCAACACACAGGCCGTCATGTGTCTCAGCCAATCTGACAGTGTCTTAATACAGTAGGACGCGCTAATATGATAACCACTAACTACCTGAGAAAATTAAGAGAAAAGCAATCAGGTGTTTCTTCTAGCTCAGCGTGCTTATGTGATATTAGCGTTGTGCTGCTATTTCTGTGTTATTCTGTATAAAAGTTATTTCAAAGTTAAATTTAAACACAATGAGTGGAAAAGCTGTCAAGTTTTAGAAATTCACCTTAAATAATTTTACAGTACATGTGATTTAGGTGGAAAGGTTCTAGCATCAAAACAACAAAGAGAAAAAACAAACGAGAAATTTGAAAATGGAAAGAGAAAGTATGAAACATTTAACATTTCTGAAGCTTTCTTTAGAAACCTGCACCACCTCTAATCTACATGTTCAGCATGTCTGTCAAAGTTTCTTCATCATTCAAATTAAACCTAAAATACTTTAATAGAATCTAACTGGGAAGCTGGTGCTACCAACTCTTTTTCTGGAGCACAGTTCACAAATCATAACTCACATTTTCAGGTACCACTTCTGGAAAATCTTTTTACTAACTCAGCTACATTTTCAGAAAAGTCTAACAATTCCCTTGGAGATAGTGTGGGAAATGGAGTTGATGGTGTGGGTTTGTTGACTGTTCCACTGGTTGAGTCCATGGAAGAAGCTGTGCTGGGAAGGTGCCGTGCAGTGGTTTGACTTAAGATGGTATTTAGTTTGTGTACTACCGATGGTGTCTGTACTACTGCTGCGGTGGGTAATACCAGTGGTTTCCCTACTGCCACGTGTCTTGGTACCACCACAGATTGCTGTGCTGGTCTCGACCCTGATACTCGCTTTGGTACTGTGCCATCAATAAACATGTTTGTGGTCTTGTACTGGATCAGGTACTCGGGGTAGATCTGCTGCTTCTCAAACACCACAAATATGGAGGGGTCCATTACATCATTCACACAGCTGTCATAGAAGTTTATGCCCCCTCCATCCTTGGAGGGAGGTCGGCGATAATCAGAGGACCCTTTGGTGAAGTCTCCCACCAGCACCCGTGAGATGAACATGGCTCTCACATCAGTGTCTCCGGTGTAGCTGTGGGAGTAACTGGCATCACGGGCAAAGTAACTACCTGTGTTTAGACACCAAAAAAGACGACTGTGAAAAAAATGCATTTGTGGGGAAAGACAGCAGGAACCCTAGTGTCACAAAATCATCTGCAAGACTGAAATGAAAATGTTTTAAGTTTCTGTGTTTTAAATGGATGCTATTCAACATTTCTTCCAATCACCTTTGCCATAAGACGTTCCGTGAGTTCCGCAGATTCTCCAGTCAAAGTTGTGGTGACAGATGGTGTCTGCAAATTTGGAGTCAGTGCCATGAAAAAGCTTTTCTTCCGTCACATTTCCTCCTTTGTTTTTGGTCTTCATCTGATTCTTCTGCCTTCAAGTAGGAGACAGAAAAAATGAAGTCAAAGGGGTACATGTACAGTAAGTGTGTGAATGTAAAGTCAATCAACCTATGTAGATGTGAGGCAACCAGAACCCGGGGGACAAGAAAGAAAGAGAAAGAAGAAAAGAGAAGTTGGGAACAGAGGGATAGAGAGAGAAAAGACACTGAAAATCTGCATAATGACCTGATGTAGGAAAAAAAAAACCCCAAAGAAAACAGTAGGAAACCACGGTAACAACCAACATAAGCATAAGTAACAGTAAATAATACATATAGAATGTTACTGAGCAGCATACACGACTAGTAATGCACGATATGTTTACAGGCAGCAGCCAACCAAGATAGTGTGTGTCTGTGAGTACCTGTTTGTACACCTGTGTGTGTGTACACGCATAAGGTTTGTTCATGTAAGTGTCCAATAATAGGTTTGGGGAGCCATAGCCCTGCCCCCCAGGACATGAAGCAGGCATGGAGGAGATCCAGGCCCCAGGCATCTACAGGTCCCCCAGAGCATGAAAGCAATGATCATGACACTTTGCATATTAATGATCAAGGAGCTGACCTCACAGCCCATTGCTCATTCATTGGTGCTGGTTTCAGTCACTGTGTAAATGTACTATTTATAAGGTTGGAAGCCTGCGGACAGCTGAGACTGAAGACGTCACTTGGATGAGTGACGAAACGTTTCTCCCGCTGAAAACGTCCAGATGAACAGAATCTGGTTTTCCATCGGTGTGTGAATGTTGTTAGTTTGTACTTGAGTTTAGAAGTGCATGCATAAATGTGTGAATTAGGCATGTTGTATACAGTGCTTTGAATACTCCGGGAGAGTAGAAAAGCGCTATATAAGAATCAGTCCATTTAACTTTTTGGGGCGGTATACTAAAATGCTACTTACACTGGACAAAGCAGAAAAAAGTCAGATAATATACATGTTGATCTTAGATCAAGCTTCTGGTTCTGAAAATCTACCTTGCACTCATGAAGTCAACCATGAACTACAATTTGTTCACGGGACGCCATCTGTCTAACAGCAAAACCTTTGGTCATGCATCAGGACAATGATCCCAAGCACAACCGCAAATACACAACAGAATGGCTGAAAAAGAAACAAATCAATATGATGCCCAATGAATGGCCCAGACTCATTCATGAATGAAATGTTGTAGTGGGACCTTAAGAGAGCTGTGCATAAACAAATGTCCACCAAACTCGATGAACTTAAGCAACACGACCCTAAAAGTTTTTTTTTTTTTAAATCTTATCAAACAGGGAAGATTAACGTTTGTGTTTGGCAGTGTGATGGTGTGGAGCTCCGCTCTATCCTCCAAGATGTCAACGCTCACCCCCACAGACTACTTCCAGAATTTGGGAGTGGAGAGGACAGAACAGAAGGGACATGCGACAAATGCTGGTTGAAGGATATGATGTCAGCCCACATACTCAACTCTGCTGCTCAACCTGCAGCTGCATTTTCCACCAATTAAGGGAAAATGAACAGGCTTCCCAGATTGAGATTTATTCCAAGAAGCATTTTTACAACACAACCCAAACACATTTCATTACTACATTAAATGAAATACGTACAGCTGAAAGGCTTCCCAAAGAGCTTTGTTCTGAATCCTCTCAATGTTGATGATATCACAGCTGTTCATGGTTTCAGAGAAAAGAGCTACAACTTCTCTAAATTCTTCCGAGCTGGGCTGGAGTGAGATTCGCTATAAGAAAAAACAGGAACATTAAACATTTTCAGTCACAATTATAAAGGAAAAGTAGAATTTTAGTGGAGACAAATAACATGATCACAACGCTAACACGCAAAATCTTTTAAGGTGATATGAAAACATGTAAAGCAGGTTTTTTCAGCAGATAGTGTGAAATATCTG
>NW_024582628.1:298061-313262 GCF_018398535.1 Haplochromis burtoni
AAATAAATAAATATATAAAATGTTTTGTTTTGTTTTTTTTACAATACCGAGTATCCTGTTTGAGGGATCTGTGTCTTGTCCCAGGTTTCTGGTATTGGAGTGGAAGTTTGAACCAAAGGCCTTCTGCAGAGAGAAAGGGTTAGAATGACTTTAATTATTGTTTTTAAAGGTTGAAAACACACATCAGATAAATGTAATTAATGATCACTGCGGTAAGCAGACTTCTTTTCTTTATTCAAACTTTAAGTTTTGATTTTAAATGAATAAAATATTTTTCCGTTATAAGCGACAATGAAAAACATATTTTTAATTTCTTGCAAATTCCTTGAAAAACAAACTAACGAAAGAAAAAAACAAAAAAACCCAAACTAAAGAATTGTGACTCATGCTGAGGCTCCACACAGACAGGGAAATAACTGTTTGATACCCTGCTGAATTTGTAGGTTTGCTCACTTTACAAAGAAATTAAAATATAAAGTCTCTCATTTTGATGGTCGTTTCATTTTAATGGAGAGATCAACCAAAAATTCAGAAACAAAACCCCCCATTACCGAGTTCTTTGATCTGCATGTCATTGAGTGAAATAAGGATTTGATCCCATACAAGCGAGCCAAATGAACACAGCTAATAAGTGAAACAGAAGAATTTAAGAACAATCAGGGTTGTTCCTACAGTCTTTGAGTCTTATTAAGTTAAGTTACTAAGTAGCTCAACAGTGTCTCTAAGAAACCTGTAGACATCATGTTTTGTGAAATCTTTGTTGACTAAAAAGCTAATATGACCAGTTACTGATATGGCTAGCTACTTATTTACATCTCCACGAGTAAATAATCAACATCAGAATTCATTTAGAGTCACGTTTCGTCTTCTTGAAAGAGATATTTGGCTGTGTCAAAAATTAAATCAGCATTGAAATCCCCCAAAACAACTGCAATTCCTTAAATGGCCACTTGAAGTTAGCTTAAAAAGTTGACCCACTTTTGTGGATAATGTTTACAGCCTGGTACAAAATAATGGTTTTTGTCTCTATAGCAAATTTTATCACCCACGACTATGGGGTGCCGTGAAAATGACAGTTGTCTTCCATGCAATTTGACAAAGCTTCATAGGATCTGCCAGCAAGACCAGGAAAAAACCAAATTCACGAGTGTGGAGCCTGTAGAGATGTGGTCAGACTCAAGGCTGTGCTGCTGAAAAAGGAGCTTCTAAAATGTATCAACACCAGTTTTTGAGTTTTTCCAACAAATTTTGCCAATATTTCTATAAACACAAAGATGAAGCCAATTTTATTTTCATTTAAAATTACATGCAGAACTTCCTGAATTCAGAAATTTGAATCAGGCAAATGTTTCATAAGGACAAACATTTTGTAGCATCAGCTGTTATCAAGTTTTATGTAGCTGTACTCTACATGACAAATAGTTAGATAGATAGATATCTAACTATATCTAGATATAGATATAGATATATATCTATATGTAGATATGTGTTTCTTTTAGACTTCTATGACCAAGGGAAAACCCGAATGTTGGCATGGTTACCCATCAGTACTGAACAGAAATGTGTTAGGTTTAAGCCAATATCTCTAAATCAAATCCCATCTCCAACTGGAATTCGAGTGGAGTATCTGTCAGAATGAAGCTGCAGCAGCATTCAAAGATCTCATGATTGAGAAAAAAAAGGTAAAGGGGTTTGAAAACTTTCTTGCGGGGCTGTTTTTGGGATGACGTACCTGACTCTCTTTGTTAGGACATCTGCAGCAGAGACAAACCGTGGTCGTCTGCACACGAGCCTTTTGGTGCCATAATGCTTGTTTGTCTGCATCATGTCTGACGGGTAAAAAAGTTTAAACTTACATAATAATTATAAAGCCAGCTGTACATGTTAGCATTTCTGAAGTCAGCAAACAGAGACAGTTTCCATATTCTTTGTTTACCCTGGAAACTGAGTGAATATGAGTGTGAACCAGCAGTGAACTCCAACACGTCTTTATCATTGGCCAGAAACTTCTCCTCCAGCTTTGTGCTGTTGATGTCTGCTGTTTTATGTCCACTAGTCTGCAAAGCAAGAAAACTGAGCGAGTTTTTGACCTCAAACCTGCACTGGGACATTAATAAAGAACAGTTGATTATAATACCTGAGCTAATCGTAAATCAGCATCATTATAATTCTTTTAGAGACACTTTGTCTTTAAGGAGACCTGACTGCATCAAGCACTTAAGTACCAAAAAACAGCCTTAAAAAGCGGACCCAAATTTACAGCAGAACTGAATACGCTTACGGGCTGGTACAAAAATGGGTTTTGGTATGTTTTTTTTGCACATTGAAATAACATTGAAACCTAGGTACTAGCTCAGGCTCCTTCCACACCAGAGAAGTGACAATCCATGAACTACAAGCTAGTTTTTGGAAGCTACTCCGCAACTTTTGCTATCTAGCAGCCAAATATGATTCCTGGCTGGAAAAGTTTTTTCATATATTTTTTTCATTTAAAATTTCTCCCTGAGTGTAATGGAATCACTGCTGATGCCAGATCAGGATGATATTGTTGGAGGATAGAACAACAACATGAAACACAAGCTGAAAAGCACAGTAGAGTTCTCCTGTAGGGGAAACAAAGCACTGCAGGCTCAAACTGTGAGGGATTTTTCACATTACAAATAGTTTGTTTGTGTTTTTCAATAAAACTATTAAATCAGACTCACAATTAGTTACATTTTTTGAATGTGGATACACAGTGGACTGTTAAAGTCGTGCCTTAATGTCTTAGCAATCTGCCAAAATTTCTGCAAACACTCTGTAGTTACTCACAGCGGATGCAAACATGTTCCAACTCCCAAACTCATCCTGCCAGTACCAAAGCCACTCGGTGGTGTGGATGAAGGTCGGCTCGATCACCGAGTTTTCTGTCGAGAGTCGACGCACTTTGTTCCATCCACAGGTCATCGTGTCAAAGTGCACGGCCGGGCTGGTGCTACTGCAAAAAAACAATCAAAGTATTAACATGAAGATGGTCAGTTATGCAAAAACTTTGATGATTTTTATGATTCTTTGTTCAGTATTTTGTGGTGATTTAAACTAAATTTCACTGTCATAATTTTGGTGAATAATGTGGTACGTGAAACAAACGCTGCGTGCCTGAAATGACCATTTTAAGAACATTATCTTGCACTGACATCATACAGAGCCAACATCAAAACTTTTTACCCTCATAAAAATTACTATCACATACACTGAGCTTGATTTTAGTTTAAAAGGAGCATCTGTTATTTTATCAACGCATATTTGAAAAAAAGTGGAAACGCTTAATAGTTCCACTAGATCTTAAAAAACCCTGAGATGTCTGAGTTGCAGAATAAATGTAGGTACCTGTATGAGTTACTGGGGTCACAGTAGTCTCTCTCAATTGTCTCATTATCGGGCAAATCAGTCCACTGGTGTCCCTCTTGGACCTGCCATCGGTACGGCATCTTGTCATGAGCTTTAAAACATCGATCTAAGAAGAAAGAAGAAAGACAGCTGATCAAAGTCAAGAAAGAACTACATTAACGCCTCAAACACTTACTAACCATGACTTTCTCACCATCATGTTTGCAGTGACCTTTAATGAAGTACATGCAGATCCCTGTTTTATCTGAAAGAAACAGGAGATATTTCACAGGCTTCATTCAGACAGCAGTTTTAGTTCATCTCCCCACAGAAGTGTTTCCAGCCGTTGTTTACCTCTGACAGGCCTCTGCCTATTATTCTGCCATTCTCCGCCTTTAGCAGCTTCATCATTGACAGCAGCACGAATGTCACTTAAGGAACGAGCATTTTGAAAACGCTGATGGTTGCCCCTGTTCCTGGTAGCGGCGACAGTGATGTCACTGGTGGGAGAGTTGTCATCGTCACTTTCATTCAGTCTATCGCTGGACCACAGGTCAAAGCCATCAATGTTTGCAGCAATGTTACTAAGTGAACGGGCTCGATGCAGATCTGGGCGGCTGCTGTGGTTTCCTCTGTTTCCTCTAAAGCCTCTGCTGAGCTGATGGCCACCTCTCCCTCTGCCTCTCTGACTTTGTTGACCATGGTCACTGACTCCAGCCAGCTTCAAAGCCTGTTTATTTGCATAAGCAGCTTTCAAGGACTGAAAGAGTGTGTCAGGTACGCCTCTAGCTTTCAAAGCTTTTAATGGCTGTGGAGCATTAAAATCGTGGTTCTTCCAGCAGCTGCATTTACAGCTGATGTAGTTCTCACAGATGTGGAGCCGCCTGCAACCATCACCATCCTGACACCGGCCGAACTCTCCATCACCATTGTTGTAGTTGTAGCATATCTGATGGAGAAAGGGGGAAAAAGGGGAGTTACAAAAGTATACTGTATATAAAAGATGAATATAGCCATCGTGATGTCCAACTTCTTTATTTGTATTTTTTCCAACTTTATTTTTATTTAACAGGAACATTAACATTTACACAGACACAACAAGGGAAAAAAGAAAAGCAAACAACAAAATTTTAAAAAATAGAAAGAGGGGGGGGGCGGGGATTCACCCAAGGCAATGTGAAGTTACTAAAAATGTAATTTTTCCACTTGGAGATATACAGTGTATCTTGCTCGTTTATATATACACCTACATCTATGTACATACTCACACACACTTTCAAGTATCTACATACCATTCCACCCGCTCCATTACACCTAGGGCTGCCACCAACGATTACTTTGATAGTCGACTAATCAGATCATCATCCATTGGACATAAAACGTACAGCTTATTGCACCAGCAGCATCTGCTCGTATATAACTATCATTAGCTTACAGCTTTAAGTGTTTAAGGTCTGTGCTAACTAAAAATAAAGACAAGATGATAGTTTATTAAATTTTAATGAAATTTGCAGATTGTTTCGGTGAAGTTTAATAAACTCCTTGCTATCTAAACTATAACAGGACACCGGAGTAAATTCTCCAGCATCTCACACTTCTGATAATCAGCTGTCTGCTTGACGTTTATTCAGCTGTGTAAAAACTATAACTTTAATCTCAGCCAAACCGATTTACTCAGGAACAAATAAAATACTAAAAAAGCCAAACAATAACATTTTAAGTTATCTAAGTGACTTATGTCTGTTTAACCTGAGCAGCGAAAGATGAAAATGATTTGCCGGGAGTCCGGTGTTCTCACGGCGCTAGTGACCTAGCCCCCGGCTAGCTATCGAGCTAGTGGGTAACAGACGTCTCCGAAAACGTCGGAGCGCTTTTGAAAATATGCGGTGTCCTGATAAACTGAGCAGATATTTGAGGTTTACACAGCTACATTCTCGCCTGAAAATGTGTTAAATGTTTATTCTGTGACCCAGAAAGAATAATAAGAGTAATATTAAAACTAACTAGCTGCCGCCATTGTTATAAACTGAGCTGGGCTGCGCTATGAATTCTGGGACACAGCTTCTTCTTCTTCGGGGTTTAACGGCAGCTGGCATCCTTGTACATGCAGTGCTGCCATCTTCTGTTTCAGTCCGTTATTACACTCTTAAATCCTACTACTTATTCCTGCGGCTTTTGTGATCTTACAAAGCTTCAAACGACGCGTCGACTATCAAAATCGTCGACGACTTATTTAATAGTCGACGTAATCGTGACTAGTCGACAAATCGTGGCAGCCCTAATTACACCCTATTCCAGTTTTAGGGGAACCTTTTGAGGACATACTCATTGACTGTGTTGGTCCACTTCCTAAAACAAAATCGGGACACCAGTATCTTCTGACTTTGAATCCATTGTTAAGGCGCTGATGAACTTCTTTTCTACTTTTGGGTTGCCGAAATCTGTCCAAACGGACCAAGGCTCTAATTTCATGTCTCGGATTTTTGCTCAAGTTTTGCGATCACTTGGTATTAAACATCACAAGTCTAGTGCATATCATCCGGAGTCGCAAGGTGCACTCGAGCGTTTTCACCAGACATTGAAATCTATGATGCGGAAATTTTGCCTTGAGTCTGGAAAGGAATGGGATGAGGGGCTGCCGCTGCTTCAGTCAGACAACTACAGCTCATTCAGAACTCTGCTGCTCGAGTCCTCACTAAGACCAAAAAAGTGGACCACATCAGTCCAGCTCTGAGGTCTTTACACTGGCTGCCTGTCCGTCAGAGGATAGACTTTAAAGTTCTGATGCTGGTCTATAAAGCTCTGAATGGTTTAGGACCAAAATACATCAGTGACCTCCTGACCCAGTATGAACCTTCCAGATCCCTCAGGTCATCTGGATCCGGTCTTTTATCAGTTCCCAGAGTCAGAACCAGACACGGAGAAGCTGCATTCAGCTTTTATGCTCCTTATATCTGGAACAAACTCCCAGAAAGCCTCAGATCAGCTGAAACACTCAGTTTATTTAAACCCAGGTTGAAGACTCACCTGTTCTCAGCTGCATTTGAATAAAGCACCAAATCCACACTTTTAAGCTTAAATTTCAAAACTTACACTAACTACTGATCTTATCTATTTCTGATTTTATCTGTTTTGATTTTATATACTGTTTTGTTTGTTTGTTTGTTTGTTAAGTGGGTTTAGAGCTCTGGGTAGCTCCCCAGCTGGGTCTAGACTGGGTCTAGAGAGTATTTTAAATTCAGGGAATTTAAAATAGAAAGTAACTCGTCCACAGAAGGACTGGTAGCTCCCCTTACGATAAGGGTTCAGATCGCGCGAACAGGTGTGAAATGTGTGTGTTTAGTTAGTTTGTTTGTTTTGCTTGTTTTAATCAATGTTAAATCATGCTTTTTATTTGTTTTTGTTTCTAATGTCTCTGTAAAGCACTTTGAATCACCTTGTTGTTGAATTGTGCTATACAAATAAATTTGCCTTGCCTTGCCTTGCCTTCTTTTAGCGGCGAGGGTAAGCGTGCAGGAGTCGCTAGGATTTAGCCCTGCTGAGCTGGTGTTCGGTCACACACTGTGTGGCCCGTTGCAACTACTCAAGGAGAATTTTCTGTCTGACATAGATGCTCCTAAGGAAAATGTGTTGGATTATGAGAGTTCTTTTAGAAAGTGTTTGCATAAAGCATGCGCAATCGCACGCTCTTGATGCAGCGCAGGGAAAGATGAAAAGGAAGTTTGATAAGAAAGCTGTGCAAAGGAAATTTGAGGTTGGTGACAAAGTTTTAATACTTCTACTCCTTCAGTGGTCCGTATACAGTGCAGGCGGATTGAGCGAAGGAAACAGTGTTGTGTGTGTCATATCAATATGATGAAGCCTTACTTTGCTAGTGGTGTATCAACAGTTGCGACTGTGGGGGTGCCAGTTTCCAAAACCTGGTATGACCCGGTAAGTGATGATGTGGTTTTCAGTTGTGCTGAGGGCTGTGCACGACTTAGAAACTCTGAAATCCTAAGTGATCTAAGGTCACATTTAAAGGATGCTGTTCAAAGTGACGTGTGTCGGTGGATTGAGAATCATCCTACTCTTTTCTCTGACACTCCTTCCTGTACCACTGTGCTGGAGCATGATATCAATGTGGGGGACCACCCTCCAATCAAACAGCATGCCTACCGGGTGAATCCCACTAAACGTGCCATTTTCCAGACAGAAGTTTCTCATCCGTTGGAAAATCATCTTGCTGTTCCTAGCTCTAGTGCGTGGAGTTCCCCCGTGTCTCCTAGTGCCTAAAGCAGATAAAACCCCGCGGTTTAGTATGAGTTTTCGGAAGGTGAACAGCGTGACCAAACCTGACTCCTATCCTCTTCCCAGAATGGAAGATTGTGTCAATATGGTCGGTTCTGCGAAGTTTGTTACTAAGCTGGACTTGTTGAACGGTTATTGGCAAGTTCCTCTAACATCACGTGTGGCCAACATCTCTGCTTTTGTTACTCCTGACCATTTTCTTCAGTACACTGTCATGCTTTTCGGGTTGCGCAACGCCCCCGCCACATTCCAACGGCTCATGAATATCGTGCTGGGAAGCGTTCTCAACTGTGAAGTGTATTTAGATGATATTGTCGTCTATTCAGACACCTGGTCAGAGCATAAACGCTCGCTGATGTGTTCCATCGCTTGGAAAGGGCATCCCTCGCCCTCAATCTCGCCAAGTGTGATTTTGGCAAAGCCACTGTGACGTATCTAGGGAAACAGGTGGGTCAAGGACAAGTGCGCCCTATTTTGGCAAAAATCCCTGCCCCTCGTACTAGGCGTGAGCTCCGCCATTTTCTCGGCATGGTGGGCTACTACCAGGGTTTCTGTCGAAATTTCGCGGAAGTGTAAATACTGGGTAGGATATGATACTGGTTTCACACCAGCACATTTGGATGGGGTGTTTAGAGAATTTACAGCATACTGTAAGATCTCAACCAAAACAGACATGGACAGCTTCCTACAACTCAGTGAAACTTACAGGTTAAATAAAACAGACTTTTACAGATAATTACAACTGAGACACCGTTTTAATAAAAATATTAAAGTTGCAAGGGAGGATTCTGAGGAGGCGGGCCTCATTGACATGTTTGTCGACACCTATAAAGGTAAAGTACATAAAAGGCTGATCTCGAAACTGTGCTCATGTTTACAATCACTTAAAGAGGACTTAAGGACTTAAAGAGAGAGAAGGAAGTGATATTTCTTCATGTGCATCATGTGATTTCCAAATCACACGATACACATGATTTTGACCTACACCCGTTTTCAGACTTTGGCTCGTGTGATTAGGTAGAGGATTATTAGGGGGTCCATTGTCCCTCTTGGGGGGAGATACTCCCACAGGGTTTAAATCTGGGACTCTCCACGTTTGACCTTAGAACTGAAGAAGCTTTTCGGATGAGAGGTGAAACGTCTTCAAGCAACTTAAAGAAGTCCAGACGCCTTTTCTTTCCAGGCTCCAGTAAACAAGGTTAACTGTTTACTGAGGTCAGCGGTCAGTGTGAGATCGTTTTCACATAAACTTCTATACAACAGGACGTCTTCTCTCATTTTTTATATTGTTGTTGTTCAAAGCAGTAATGTTTTGTGAAGTCGATGGAGGGCTTGCTTGATCAACAGATCCAGTATTTAATAAAGTTACACTTAAGCTTGCGTATAAAAACTTGGCAGGAAAAGTGGAGGACAATACAGATTAAATAATTAAATTAGTGAGGTAACAATCAGTTACAGAACAAGAAAAAAAAAGAAAATTAAATAATTGAAAGCTGGGAGTAAAATCAGCTGGAAGATGCCAAATATCAGAAAAGGTGACAGTTCATTTTAATGCAAACTAACTTGTCCGGTTCATGCTGTGTGTTGTTAGACTTACATCAGGAAGAACTGTGTGGTCACTCTGCAGCAGCAGGGTGCACAGCTCATCTCGGCTCAGGCTCTCCAGCTCATGCTCCCTCAGAAGTCTTTGGTTATGCTCAGAGGTCAGCTCATGGGAGAAGCTGCAGCCCCTCCTGTTATAACAGAATCCACACAACTGAGTCATGACTAGGAGTGCTAGCATCCATTTGCTCAGTTAAGAATAAAAAAACAAAAAACAGCGTCATATGAGACAGCTGTCTTTGTGTAATGATTAATAAGGCTTTATCTGCATGGTACAAAGTCAGCGGTTAGGTTCAAGGCAAACAGCCACCCTGATAACTCTTAGAAACAGTACAACATCAATGTGAAAACTAAGTTTGAAGTTTAGGGAAACATGCTTGGGAAACAGGATTAGCCCAGTACTAGATGGTTTTCTATGTGGCTGGGTAGACGCAGCAGCCGCTTTAGTTTTTATTTTTCATAGTAAACTTTGCTGATGTTGGAAAATCTTTCTGTTCTGTGGATGAACGTAGCCATGTTCTTTTCACTGTCACTCTTTTTACTCATTTCAAAGCAAAGCTTCAGTCTAAAAGACAACCAGAGAGCAACCTTTCCTACTGGCCCTCAAAGCCACATTTTGTTATTTGTTTAGTTTAGCTTTTTGAATAAATGTGTCAAACTGCTGTAAATTGTCAGATTTTCCTAACAATACCTAAAGGCACCATCAGTGTCCTGGACTTTAAACCTGTTGATTTTACAACCATATGTGATATAACTACATGACATAAATAACACTCCCTAAATAAGCTCTGTTACTTACTTTTAAGTCCAGTATATTTACCTGAGCTGAGTGAACTGACAGAATCCGCTGAAGAGGAAGTTTTTGCACAGGTGTAGACCCCTGCATATCCCCAGACAGTCTTTCACTCTGCAAAGTCTCAGGCGGGTCCTGGCCACCACCTTCGGCTGTCCGTTTGGACAACAGGAAACAAATTTCTCTCGGTTACAAATGATCTCCGACAACTTCGTGGGATCTCCGGAAAACAGATTATACACTAAATCCTCCGTGTTGACTGCTCCTTGGCCGGCGCAGATCATTCTCAGTATTTCCGTCTCCATCGTGTCCGAGCTCTGCCTGCGTTTCCTTCCACCTGTGACATTAAACTGACGAAAGCCTCATTTCTGACGACTGGAAAGCGAAACTCAACAACCTTTAACCTGGACGGATGCTGTAATGCTGCTGTTTTCCACTCTGAGTCGTCGCTGCGCTGTATGACCTCCATACATCCCACACCTCGGCTTTCTTCTACTTCACAGCTGAAACATTTCCAGTAATGAAACATGCCATGAAGATACAGGATCTATATAATACAGAAAATTCGCAACAAAAACATTTAGAATTTATTGAAAAACAAATGTTATGCCAGACTTTCCATCAAACCTTTGAGGTGAACATTTGGATTTTTAGCTGCTGAATTCTAAATGCAGGCTGTCTGCTGTTTGCAGCTTGCAGCGAGGGTTATATGGGGGAACAGAAGAGTCAAATTAATTTTGTAATTCTTTTATTTATTTAGACATAAATAAAGTCTGCGTCAATATTGTAAAATAAATGATTATTACATTAATAAATATTCAAATCAATTTCTAAAACATAAAAAATAAGTCTCAATAAAAAACACATTTTAGAATTCCAAAGGGAAAAAAAATCAATACAATTTAAAAAAGAGAAATGAGTAAACAGAATTAAAGGGAAATGGATAAAAAAAACCCCAAAGATTTATTTTGACCTTTTCTATCCTTAGTAGTTTAAATCATATTACCAAATGTATTAGCTTTGGGATTAATTAACGGATTAGCACTTGGATTAGCTATCAGATTAAATGTCAGATTAGCTATTCCATTTAACATTTGGAAAAAGCAATGCAAGTTCATCATGCCGTGCGATGTAAGGAGCTCTCCAACTGGTTACAGAGACACAATCTGGCTGCCTTGATAACTAGCTAGGGACGATGATGCATACAGAGAGAAGGTGCAGTGGCTGGCACTTTGCTGCAATGCCATAATCTCTTAATGTTGACAAAACAAAAGAGCTGATCGTTGGCTTTAAGAAGGCCGAGGCTGTCCATCTCCTGCTCAGCATTGCTGGTGTCACAGTAGAGAGAGTGAAGAGCACCAAATTCCTCGGTGTTCACATCACAGAGGACCTGTCCTGGACCAGCAACACCAAATCAGTGACAAAAAGGGCCCAGCAGTGACAGCACTTCCTGAGACGACTGAAGTAGGCGCACCTCCCTAAACCCATCCTTATGTATACAACTATATGTGACTGAATTACAACAACTCTGCAAAGATGAGTGGGTCAAAATGCTATACCTCTGTGTGTGTGCGTGTGAGAGGGATAATATTATGCATACATATGTCATTTTGTTTGATTATTGTACTTAGTTTGTACATTTGTACAAATCTCATATCCCGATATAAGAATTCTATCGTCCGATAACGATATAAATCACAAAAATGTAACATTTTCTGTCAATTCTGTGAATCTCGGGCAGCTCGACTTGCGGGAAGTGTTTCCAGCTGCGCGTCATGCAGCTGGAGTCCAGTGTTTTAACAGATGCATTAAACTATACATTTTTAGACATAAGTTGTAACGGCCACCATTTTCTTTGTATTTATTACACGGCGTGCTGCAGGGAAAAGCCTGTTCTAACGTTTGAGTCTAAGGTTTATTTTTTAGCATCTGGCGGCTCTTTTTTTTACTTCTCATCCGTAAATAATCTGCTCTTTCACGTGATTCAGTTTATTTTGAAAAGTCTCAACAGGATCTTGAGCTTTATTGTGAAAGGTTTATGTGGAACATAAACAAGCGGACACCCGATATTGTTGCTAAAGACAGTGCATAAAACAGGCGCTTGTCCGTGTGTAGTGTGGTTGTATTAAATACACTGAACAAAAATATAAACGCAACACCTTTGTTACTGCTCCCATTCCCCATGGGATGGACGTAGAGACCTAAAATTCATTCCAGATACACAATATAACCATCCCTCCCAAACAGTGGTCACAAATCAGTCCAAATGTGTGGTAGTGGGCACATCTGCTATATTGAGATAATCCATCCCACCTCACAGGTGTGCCACATCAGGATGCTGATCTGACATCATGAGTAGTGCACAGGTGTACCTCAGACTGCCCACAACAAAAGGCCACCCTGGAATGTGCAGTTTTGTCTCACAGCAAAATGCCACAGATGCCACAAGCAATGAGGGAGCGTGCAATTGGCATGCTGACAGCAGGAATGTCAACCAGATCTGTCGCCCGTGCATTGAATGTTCATTTCTCAACCATAAGCCGTCTCCACAGGCGTTTCAGAGAATATGGCAGCACATCCAACCGGCCTCACAACCGCAGACCTCGTGTAACCACACCAGCCCAGGACCTCCACATCCAGCAGGTTCACCTCCAAGATCGTCTGAGACCAGCCACCCAGACAGCTGCTGGAACAATTGGTTTGCACAACCAAACAATTTCTGCACAAACTGTCAGAAACCGTCTCAGGGACGCTCAACTGCATGCCCGTCGTCCTCATCGGGGTCTTGACCTGACTCCAGCTCGTCGCCGTAACAGACTTGTGTGGGCAAATGCTCACATTCGATGGCGTCTGGCACGTTGGAGAGGTGTGCGCTTCACGGATGAATCATGGTTCACATTGTTCAGGGCAGATGGCAGCTGAGAATGTCCCAGTTCTTGCATGGCCAGCATACTCACCGGACATGTCACCCATTGAGCATGTTCGGGATGTGCTTGACCGGCGTATACGACAGCGTGTACCAGTTCCCACGAATATCCAACAACCTCGCACAGCCATTGAAGTGGAGTGGACCAACATTCCACAGGCCACAATTGACAATCTGATAGACTCCATGCGACGATGTGTTGCACTGCATGAGGCAAATGGTGGTCACACCAGATACTGACCGGTTCTGGGTCCCCAGACCCCCAATAGCGCAAAAAACTGCACATTCCAGGGTGGCCTTTTGTTGTGGGCAGTCTGAGGTACACCTGTGCACTACTCATGATGTCAGATCAGCATCCTGATGTGGCACACCTGTGAGGTGGGATGGATTATCTCAATATAGCAGATGTGCCCACTACCACACATTTGGACTGATTTGTGACCACTGTTTGGGAGGGATGGTTATATTGTGTATCTGGAATGAATTTTAGGTCTCTACGTCCATCCCATGGGGAATGGGAGCAAAAACAAAAGTGTTGCGTTTATATTTTTGTTCAGTGTATAAGAGAAAGAGAGAACTTTAAGAAATTAATATAGCCACTACAGTAACCATCAAAATGACGAAAAAATATTGCCGTAAACAGTTTATTTTGCGACACCACGAAACAAACGATAGCGTAAAATGAAACGATAGACGTTTTTATATCGTCATCCGATATATATCGTTATATCGAACAGCCCTAGTGGTATGATCTTTTCCTATTTAAGGATGATTTTCAATCCACTGGTTCCCTTCATGTCTGCCAGTACTCCATCCTGTCTGATGGTTCATTAACAACAAATAGCTACAAGCTTCAAACCTTCAACCCCACACCAGCTATTGCCCTCAGAGCCTTCGCTCCCTGCTTTTACTGTTCTGCACCTCCTCATCATTCTCTAACTCCTCCTGTTGTCCAAACAACAGCAGCTGATAGGGTGGTAGGCCTTTCTCCTTGGACAAAGTGGCTATTATCAGTCTATTCAATAAGCTTCTACCACACAGAATACAACAACAACCGCAGCACTCTATAGTAGCTAGGAAACATGCCATTTATACTAACAAGGACATGCAATGGTCAATTTTTGAGTCATATCAGTCTATTTGTTTGGCGCCTTCACCGGTTTCTGATTAGGCCTAAGACTCAGCCAGAGTTTACAAAGGTGATTGTGCAGGTATACAATGTGTCATGTGGTGATAATTAGCTCCAGCTTTACCTTTTATCTGGACAGCACTAGACTGGATGTGCATTTAATCACCTCATAGGGTCCAGTCCACCAGGTTTCAAGCCACTTTCTATTGTGAACTTTCACCCGCACCAGTCACCAGCCTTTATTGCTGGAGTTGTAGTTTCCTCAGGCTCAGCCAGCTGCACCTGCTTAAACAAAACTTAAAAACTCACTTAGTCTACGCTGTCATATATTCATCACAGTTCACCTGCCAAACATCCAGAGAGGTCATACAACCTCCCTCTCAGGGTTGGGCCAGGCATTGGCCTGCCTCTCAGCGACTCATGTGGCATCAGGTGTGTATGCGCACCCGGAGAGGTTCTCATTGACATAAGAAAAATGAGGAGAGTGTCCACCCATCTCAGTCTACTGTCATAATATATGCCAGAATTTTTCTCTTCAGTCTGATTTGCCCTTTCACCACCCCTTGTGAGGCAGGGTGGTAAACAAATCTGTGTGTTATACCTAGAGCCTTTTCTACCTCTGCCAGTTCTTTATTGGACAAATGTGAATCATTGCCAGAGCATATGCTCCTCGGGACACCATAGTCTGCGCTCATTCATTTTTGAATAGGATTGCTTCCACCTAGCTTGTGAAGCAGTCCACCGCCACCAGCAAGTAGCTGAAACCTCTCACTCTGTTTTCAACTCCCAAATCAGGGACTTGGCCAAGCTCTTGAAAATCTTGAAATATGTGCATCCGCTGCAAGGCTGCAGCAGCGTGTGTAAGTTGACAGCCACAATAAAGAAGTGTACTGAAAAGTGCAAACATGTGGTCGGGTCTGTCGTGCATCAGTGGTGCTGAAACCCAGGATTGGGGCTACCAGAGTCTTTGTGTGTCGGTGTGATCTGTCCTCTTTCTTCCATGGGTGAATCCTCTTCAGGTTTGTTTTACTCCTCTGAGGAAAACGCAACATACCACATGTCTACTTCCACTGCCTTCCAAGCGTTTGGTGC
>NW_024582628.1:313287-317947 GCF_018398535.1 Haplochromis burtoni
ACACACACACTAGAAAGAATAACTTGATAAATTGCTGAATTATGATGATTTATATTTTACATTTTCTGTTGCAGCTTTAGTAATTTTCTATTTCTGTTTTGTTGTTTTGATGCTGAAGTTTTTCCACCTTGAATATATAAAATGATTTTCACAATTTGCTACATTTTCCTCTACTTTGTATTATGAGCATATTGAAGATGAAGAAAAAGGTTGGCACGATCCCATTTGCTGAGGTGTTGTTTATAGAAAATAGACCAGCCTTTATACAGAATAATTAAAAAACAGCAGGACTGAGTTAACCTTGTCAGAAGAAAAAACCAAGTGCTTTCCTCATGATTAGCTCCGAAGGTTTTATATGTCTGCCACATTTAGTGCTAATTATACAAACAAATCATAAAATGTCAATTAATGATAAAGGACGCTGTCAGATTAGACCATTAGAGTCAGAAATTCTCGTAATGACTTGTCCGAGACACATGATGGATTATGTGTTGGTGCCTGATGGTAGCAACAAGAAGCAGGGACCAACTTTTGAGAACATGAATAGAAACAAACAGCAGCTCTGTGTTTGGAAAAACCTAAAAGATAGAGAAAAATATTAAAAGGGAAGCTCAAAGACGATGCTGTGGTGGCTCGTAATCTCTTTAAGATCGTCCCATTGTGCACTACAGAGCGCACACCACTGCTCTTGGAGTCACGAAAACATAAAGGTTGCATTAAAACTTGATATCTGATATAGCATTACACTTCTTTCAACTCAGACAAAGTCCATTGCACTACTTTCAAGCACTTTGCAACCTGTCCTCTAATTTGGTCATTTCTTCTGGATGCATTTCTCTTGCTTGTATATATTTATTTTGTTGTATGTACTCCTTTTGTCTGTTTTTTATTCTTGCCGTCCTACTGTTTCTATTTTTATTTCATGCACAGTTGATGTGGAGAACCCACAATTTGTTTTGTACATGCACAAAGAAAATAAAAGGCTATTCTATTCTAAAAAGGAGGCATGCCTAACTGGCATCATTTAGTTATCAACTATGATGGTAACTTCAAATGAATTCAGCTATGTTGCAACTGCAAGCAACAAAGTTGCAAAACACACAACAGTCCTGGGAACTGTTGGCTAACACATGGAGGTCTGTGCCACTTTTTAAGAATCATCAGTGACCCACTGCCAAAGTGATCACGCTGGATGATGTTTGCTGCAATGGCTCCAGACTCTAAGTCGTGTGCTCAGTGTGAGAAAGTGGCGACAGCAGCAGCAGATTTGTCAAATGCCAGAAAGGCGATAATGCATAATGTATATTGAATCATGCTGAGTATGCACAGGTGGCGATGCCTGATCATTAATGTCACCAATGTTGGGTCCTTACTTAAATAATGTCTTTCACATTACTCCTTACTTTTCCTAAAATGATGCAGTACCTTACTTAATTACTTTACTGGAGAAAGTAATTGGTTAGCCATTTCACACTCCTGCACTGTCTGTCACGATCCTGGGTCTTTTGACCCAGCGTTTTGAGTTTCAGTTTATTTTGATGTTTATGATTAAGTTCATTAGGTTATCTAAGTTTATTTGCTTATTAGTTTCCCCTTGTGTTTTCAACCCCTGTTAAGTCTCCCTGTCTGTGTGTGTAATGTGTGTATGTGTATGTGTTAGTCACCATAGGGAAATAGTTCCTCTGCATTTAACCCATTCACCCAGTGAAGCAGTGGGCAGCCACCAATGCAGCGCCCGGGGAGCAGTGTGTGGGGACGGTATCTTGCTCAGGGGTACCTCAGGGTAGCCGTTCAGTGGAGTTGAACCCCCGACCTTCCGATCATGGGGCCACCACTCACCTACTGAGCTATCCCTGCCCAAAATACATGTTGTACATCACTGGAATGCCTTTATGTTGTCAAGTTCATGTTCTCATGTCTGCGTCTGATTATGTTTCCTGTTTTATTTTGAAGAGGTCCTGTATTCCTGTGCTCTGTGTTTAGTTTTACTCTCCTGTGATCGTTATGTTCATGTGTGTCAGCTGTTTTCCCCATGTGTTCCGACTTCCCTCATTAGCCTCCTGTGTGTATTTAGGCTGTATCCCAATTCAGGGTCTGCAGCCTTAAAGTACGCAGCCTCAACGATCCTCAAGGGCCGCGTACTCAAAGACCGCTAAGGCCGGAAGTGCGAGGCTTGTGAAATGGGACGGTCTAGCCTCCGTTGCGCTGCCCAGGTTGCCTAGCAACCATGATACTAACAGCTGGAAACGTGTCATACAGCTTTGTTTGACAGAAATGAAGGAGAAAATCTTTTGTTCATTTGTTTGTTTGTTTCTACATGAGCTTTGATCATTCTCTGTAAGATTAAGCTCAGCTATTGAACGGCGTATATTTTAAAGTAAAGGCTTTAAAACCAAGTTAGTACAAACGTCACTAATGTCACATAACTTTGCCGACATGTGGCCAACAGTAATGTTTTAATGTTCTTCGTTATTAAACATTTGCACATAAATAAGTGACATAATATTCAGTACTTACTTAAAGTTTACTCTTCGGGCGCCCCTCATCCGCCGTTTTTTTTCGGCAAAATTATCCACACCCACCGCCGCGCTATGCATTCTGGGATATGTTGGGCCACGAAGTCTACACCGCCACGTCCTTAAAATTCAGGGAAATGAAGGACGCATTTGAGGGCCGCATTTCGAGCAGCCTTCGAATTGGGACAGCCTTCGTCGCGTCGCGGTGACGTAATCGGCCTTAAAATGCGGCCTTTAAGGCTGCAGACCCTGAATTGGGATACAGCCATAGTCAGTGTGTTTTCAGTCGTTCCTTGTCTGCTCGTCCATGTCATGTCTTCAGGTATCCATGTCAGTTCACCATGTTTAAGGGTTGTTTTTTTTCATGTTTTAGTTTTAGTTCACCCAGTTTAGGTTATTGTTTAATTTCATGCATGCCCTTTGGGCCCAACTACAGAGCTACAGAGCTCCGGGTATAACTCAGGCTTAGATGAGAGTACTTTACACTCTCATGTCACACTTGTAGTTGGTAGCAACTATGAGGCTAGAACACTGGGCTCAATGGTCAAGAAAGCGCTGAGCTTGACCTGGGAGGCCACGGACGACTAACACATACACATACACACATTACACACACAGACATGAAACATATGAAGGGCAAGGGAGACTTAACAGGGGTTGAAAACACAAGGGGAAACTAATAAGCAAATAAACTTAGATAACCTAATGAACTTAATCATAAACATCAAAATAAACTGAAACTCAAAACGCTGGGTCAAAAGACCCAGGATCGTGACAGACAGTGCAGGAGTGTGAAATGGCTAACCAATTACTTTCTCCAGTAAAGTAATTAAGTAAGGTACTGCATCATTTTAGGAAAAGTAAGGAGTAATGTGAAAGACATTATTTAAGTAAGGACCCAACATTGGTGACATTAATGATCAGGCATCGCCACCTGTGCATACTCAGCATGAATCAATATACATTATGCATTATCGCCTCTCTAGCATTTGACAAATCTGCTGCTGCTGTCGCCACTTTCTCACACTGAGCACACGACTTAGAGTCTGGAGCCATTGCAGCAAACATCATCCAGCGTGATCACTTTGGCAGTGGGTCACTGATGATTCTTAAAAAGTGGCACAGACCTCCATGTGTTAGCCAACAGTTCCCAGGACTGTTGTGTGTTTTGCAACTTTGTTGCTTGCAGTTGCAACATAGCTGAATTCATTTGAAGTTACCATCATAGTTGATAACTAAATGATGCCAGTTAGGCATGCCTCCTTTTTAGAATAGAATAGCCTTTTATTTTCTTTGTGCATGTACAAAACAAATTGTGGGTTCTCCACATCAACTGTGCATGAAATAAAAATAGAAACAGTAGGACGGCAAGAATAAAAAACAGACAAAAGGAGTACATACAACAAAATAAATATATACAAGCAAGAGAAATGCATCCAGAAGAAATGACCAAATTAGAGGACAGGTTGCAAAGTGCTTGAAAGTAGTGCAATGGACTTTGTCTGAGTTGAAAGAAGTGTAATGCTATATCAGATATCAAGTTTTAACGCAACCTTTATGTTTTCGTGACTCCAAGAGCAGTGGTGTGCGCTCTGTAGTGCACAATGGGACGATCTTAAAGAGATTACGAGCCACCACAGCATCGTCTTTGAGCTTCCCTTTTAATATTTTTCTCTATCTTTTAGGTTTTTCCAAACACAGAGCTGCTGTTTGTTTCTATTCATGTTCTCAAAAGTTGGTCCCTGCTTCTTGTTGCTACCATCAGGCACCAACACATAATCCATCATGTGTCTCGGACAAGTCATTACGAGAATTTCTGACTCTAATGGTCTAATCTGACAGCGTCCTTTATCATTAATTGACATTTTATGATTTGTTTGTATAATTAGCACTAAATGTGGCAGACATATAAAACCTTCGGAGCTAATCATGAGGAAAGCACTTGGTTTTTTCTTCTGACAAGGTTAACTCAGTCCTGCTGTTTTTTAATTATTCTGTATAAAGGCTGGTCTATTTTCTATAAACAACACCTCAGCAAATGGGATCGTGCCAACCTTTTTCTTCATCTTCAATATGCTCATAATTACAAGTGAGAGGAAATGTAGCAATGTGAATAATATCATTTTTATATTACGTGGTGCAAG
>NW_024582628.1:318888-320445 GCF_018398535.1 Haplochromis burtoni
GAATTTTTGATTTTAAACGTATTTTTTCTGAAAACATAATTTGAATATTCAATAACCGTTTTAACTCACCTTTGCCATAAGCCGTTCCATGAGTTCCACAGATTCTCCAGTCAAAGTTGTGGTGGCAGATGGCGTCTACATCTTTGGAGTCAGTGCCATGAAAAAGCTTTTTCTCCATCACCTTTCCTCCTCTTTTTTTGCTCTTCATTTGATTTTTCTGCCTTGAAATAGGAGACAGGAAAAAACTAACTCTAACTGGTACATGTTCAGTAAGTGCGGGAATATAAAGTGAATAAATATACTATAGACATCTACACATCTACAGTATACCCACTATATACATCTGCAGCAGCAGTCTCTGTAGCCACAAGCGGAAAGCAGGATAACATTGAATGCTAAATGCAGCTAAATGCTGTATAAACAACAGATGCAGCTTCTGTTTCTGAAAATATAGCTTAAATGTTCAGCTCAGGATTGCAAAATTGCATCTGAACAAACCACAAGATTTCTGGAATAATGTCCTTCAGAAAGATGACACCAAAGCGGAGATGTCTGGCCACAGTGCACATCAAACAGAGTCTCTGCACAAACACCTCATACCAGCTTTCAAGCTCGGTGGTGCAGGCGCGACGATTTGGGTTTGTTTGGTTTTTACACAGCAGGACCTGAGCACCTTGGAGTCACTGAGTCAACCATGAACTCTGTATACCAAAGTATTCTACAGTCTAATGCAGTGTTGGGCAAGTTACTATGAAAAAGTAATTAATTATAGTTACTAATTATTTCTTCAAAAAAGTAACTGAGTTACAAGATTCTAAAAGTAATTCATTACTAGGAAAAGTAAGTATTGCGTTACTTTAAAAAAATGTTTAATTTCAGAGCATCATTGGCTACTTTCAATTCTCCCTCTACATTTCACCTTTAAAAACGTTTTCCTTTGCCTTGTTTGGTATCATCCTTTTCAGCACAGCCTCACATGTCGGAATTTACAGTTATGTTTTCATTTTGATATACTGTATTAACACAATTGATCTAAAATCAGATAAAAAAACATTAACTCTGAGTAAAAAAAGTTATATTTTTTACTGTAACAACCACAAACATGTTTAATGAATCATATTTCATAACTTTGAATACAAATATAAATTGTCAGTTTTAAAATCATACGCACAAGTTTTGCAAACAACAAAGTTATTTGCAGAGATTTACCTTTTACTCTTTTTTTTAAATAACCATTTCAAACTATTTACAGAACAATCAGCTGTTCTGCATTCAATAAGATGCCACACAAATTATTTGTGCTACTCCAAATATTTGCAACTGCAATTGCACGTGCAACTGATATAAGGTGCGGTAACCTGAACACAGCTTCAACCGTCTGTTTGTTGAAAAAACGCGACCGCACCGCATTTTAGTAACGGCGTTGTAACGATAGGTAGCAGTAATTACTTATATTACTTAGTTACCGTTACTTAGAACATCGTTATTCTCATCACTGTTCAAATGTGAGGCCATCTCTGAATGAATCCTGAATGAAATGCAGGGCTTTAACAGAGC